>NC_068406.1:2378866-2596366 GCF_023724105.1 Carassius gibelio | reverse complement strand
TTCGTACGCATATTTACTCTGTGTGATTTGTAGTTTGATGTATTACTAGTTGAATTATTAAAAACCCATATATAAAATGATTGGCCTGGACTCCACCCCACTCACATTACGAGTCACTGAAATGTTCTGATCTTTAGCTACAAGCTCTAAATTTAGAAACTAAATTTATCATAAGGATAGGATAATATTTTCATGGTCAGAGAATACTTTTCCTTGAATTATAAGGCGTGATAACTTTATTGAAAATTGATAGGTCTACAGTGGTGTGCTGGACATACCACGGTTTGATCTGCAGTAATTTACAGTAAGAGATCACAATAATTGATATGAAGAATGTAATATTGACATATTAATGAGTAAATTACAGTGCCCTGTGATTAGTATTGGTATTGGCAATTGAGCTATTTTTCATAATCAATAAAATTAAATGTAACTGTCATCTGAGATATATATTAATCAAATTCTTGATTAATTATTCAAATTCCCTATATATCATTTGAGTTAATTACTATGTAAAACTCATTGTTGTTACATTTTGGTGGAGGAACGCGGCTATTTCAAACTTCGTTTTGTGAGCAATCAATCTGTGTATATGGTTTTTAATAATTTCTGCACGTGCGCTATGAAATTATGTAACGTTACTTGTGAGATGAGTCGCAAGACGCGAACTCACTCCTAACTGACTGAGGCAAAAAGCTGGTCAGTAAGCACCTAGGTATTTATAGAAACTTAACAGTATAGTCACTGTTAATTTTAATGAAAGTAATCTGCAGTATAATGTTAAAAGTATCCTGTTAAGAAAGACCAAAATCTTTTTACAGTGAGAACATTTTAATATGAATAATTAAAAGATGAAGAAATATTTTATTAGTTGCAACATGTAAATCTGAACATGAGCAATGTTCCTCTGATTCAGTAAAAAGGCCTTCTTATTAAATATCGTTATTGAATTCATGGTAAACCACATGATATTCAAAAAAATAAACGATAAAAACTCCTGGTCTAGAATTGGCTTAGCTACCCGATTTTAAACCTAAAACATTTAAATCATAAGTGCTATTTTGATAAATGTCTATTGGAGTCAACAGTTGGAAAATTCCTGTTTTTGTTACATTTGTGTTTTGGAAGTGAACGGATCCTTCTTCAACCTATGTGAATATATAGCACCTCAGAAATTAAAACTTTCTGTTTGTTACTTGTGATTTTTGATGCAGAAAATCAGCCTGACAAACGATCAGATAATTTCTAAGTCATATTGAAATTGTAATTCCTCTATCTAAACACCAGGAGGAACGCGTGGGTTAGAAATTTCAGGGTACGCCCTGCTTTTTGATTCCAGCTTGCATGAGTGCAAAGCTGCCATCCTGTGGCCATTTCAGATAATGCGCTCTAATTGCTAATCTTTCCCCTTGATGTATTTGAATTAGATGTCTAAATTCTCGATAATTATTTGCATTTACAGCTTTGCTCGTGCGAATATTATTACAGGGAAACAAAAGAATGTTCCCTGCCTTTGACTGTTTACATTTACTTTGAGTTTGGTTCAAACATGATTTGAATTAAAATGTAATTGTTAACAGTGGAAATCTAGATGTGTCAGGTCAACCACTGATTGACCCACTTAGAAGGTAAGCCATCTAGTGGCAGTCTCCTGTTAAATCGACTAACAGACCTCTGTCTTTTCCATTCTGTTTTGAAATTGCATGTCCACTTTTACCCTCTTTGATTAATCTCACACTGTTTGATTAATTTCATGATCATTAATGATAACTTACAAGCTATCAATGGTTATTATAGGATATTATTCAGATTATTCAGGGGACACTGCGGTTCAGTGTTTGGGGAGCACCGGGGAGGTTGACCAAGCCACTGGTTCCCACCTGAATGACTTCAATTCAACCAGGTGAACCAAAAATGATAAAACCTATCCGCTTATTATAAGCCACAGAATATTAGATATTCCCCCGGATATATTTTCAGTGTTCTGACCCTTTTGCTTCTTTAAGCCACACCATATTTCTAGGTTTCCTACCCAGATAGCCCACTCACCTGTTGGCCCTATCTTAAAACCTAGCAGTAGGCTTAGGCCTCCTTATTCTCACTAACACATTGTGTTTCTTCTCATTTCAAGTGTTGTGTTTCACTTTGATCTTTTTCTACCACCTGTTCTGTTGTGATTTGTTTCTTTCATTTCACATAGAGACAGTAACCTGGGAGCCACCAACGAAGTTAAATAGTAGAGCGACCACCAGCAGCCGGTGTCATCACACGACCCGCTAGGCTACTGCCTGTCAAATCTCCATTTCAGGTCCTTCGTTGACCCAAGTTAATTGGCTACTTAACTGTCTGACTGTTTGCATCAGTCAGCCCCAAAATTCTCATAAACGGCACAGCCCGTATGAATATAGACGTAGAACGAACTTGCATTGGTCTTTTTGTGTGTGTGTGCTGTGCTTCTCTCACCGACAGAGAATCAGGATGTTCCAGGCATCCAGTCCAGCAGTCCACGGGGGCCACCTCTCAACATGGTTGCACACTTGCAAGCGGCCCAAGCTAAATTCAACAAGCTTACTCTGCAGAGAGACAAGCTCCAAGATGAACTTGACACTGTTCACACATAACTGAGACAATCTCACAGATTACAGAGTGGCTGGATCGGAGAAACGCACACCACAAAATTTCTCCCGGGCCGCCACTCCAACCCTTTCAGCCAAGAACCCAGAGCTGGAAAAGGGGGTGTAGTCTCCCTTCTAAGGAAATCACCAGCCAGCTTACAAGAACATCTGTCAATAACGGAGGGAAGAGAACCCTTCCAGAGAACGCATGTCACCAAACCCTGCACTGCTCACAGAGAACTTCACAAGCTAGCCAGAAGCATCTCTACATTCATTCCAGATCCTGCAGGAGGACATGATGTTCATGCTTCTTTACAAGCCATTGACTTTCATTTGCAAACTGTCGCCAACGTGACAGATGTGAACACATTGTACCTGTTAAAAATCACGGCCAGCCGTGATGTGCATTGCTTTCTGGATCGTCAACCAGAGACTGTCAAAGCGTACTACCAGCAACTGCTACAGACTTTGATTCTTGAATTCTCTGATCCAAACTCAGATCATGGGCTCCTTATTGCTATGGACCTCAAACAGGGCCGATTTGAAAACCCACAGACTTTCTGTAGTCAGCTACGAAACACCTACTTCGGAGCATGCAACGAACCAGGTATGGAACAGGATTTCAACTTAAAAACTCTGTTCCTCCCAAACCTACATGCCAGTTGGAGTTTTCATCTCAGAGTCCCAGCGTGTCCCCGTAACAGAACTACACAAGAGTTACGGAACTTAGCCCACAAAGCTTGCACAAAGCAAAAGACTATTTGTGAAAAGACTGTGAAAAACCCCAACGTCTCTGTCTCTGAGCACTGCTTGGAGTTAACCCTAGATGGCGCTCTACAACACCACAGTCACAGACATCTTTACAGAGAGTCAATACCATTCCAAGCCAGCAGAGGGCAACACAGTGCAGCCACGTCTGAGACAGCAGAGATCCTGAGGGTGCTGAAAGATCTTCTTCACATGAATACTCGCAAGGAAGATGAGCCAAGCACCCAGAACACTGCCCGAGCTCCACAGTCAACAGCTACAGCTAACTGAACGAGACAGCACAGGTCCTCACACCAGGTACCACAAACACAAGGTACCAGAAAATGCTGTTTTGACTACCTGCCTTCGCAGCGAGCTACACAAGACCGGTCCTCATCACCCACCGATTGTCCCACCTGCCCTAATGCCAACATTCCTGGGCAGCCCTGTCAAAAAGGGGGTGGGTCAAAAAGGAGTCAACAGGGAAGACCTGATCGACACAGGATTAAACCTGACGGTGATCTCATCTTACCTTTTCAAAAGACTCCAATTTGAAGCTAAGAGACAAGATCGAACTCTTACACCTCAAACTTATGAACTGAATGTACAGGTGTACAGACAGGATGACATCCAGTTTGAACAGGTTGTTTCCATTCACCTGACATTCGTTCCGATGAGTCTAATACATCCCATGTATGTCCCACCAATGAACACTCATACATTGCTCATCGACAAAGACCTGCTAGAACACTTTGACCCTTTTCTGAACTTCAAACAGCTAAAAGACTTTGCTCAAGTGCGAGAACCTCTTTCTCTCCAGCCACACAGGTTGCTAGAGCCAGACTGTCAGGTCGCAGAGGTCACGGGAACTCCCACAGAGCCAGACGGTCAGGTCACAGAGGTCACGGGAACCCCAGCAGCCAGCCATGAGTACAACGCCCTAACAACAGGCCCAAGTTCAAGCCTCTGTACCTTAGTCAACAAACAGGGTACGGTGGTACCAGCTTACACCAAAGGGGTCGCTGTTCGGCTCAACCTGCAAGGTGGTCAAACCTTACACCACACGCTGGGTTTCTTCCAATCCTCACCTGAATGTGTGGAACTCGGACTCACACTTGCAAACAAGCATGTCAAACACCAACACCTGTTCCAGCAATGTGAGAACATCACAAAAACACACAATGTGATCGTGTACTGGAAGAAGGTAAAAGGACACTCAAAGTTACCAAGTCTAGACGAGGACTTTAAAGATCACACTGACAACCTTGCCAAAACTGGCACACTAAACAACATTCTGTGGTCACTCCCAACCCACCCACCTACATTCAAGGTCGAAGTGATTACACACAGCACAAGAACTTTACTAGCTAAACTGCCTACCTCAGAATCGCTTACGCAGGCTCCGTTGTCTACACAGACCAACATAGCGGACATGCGGGCTTCTGAAACCTTGATAATGACTTTGTTTTACCACCTCTCAGACCCCTCCATCCACCCTGGCAACCAGTCTACAGTCACTGACAACCAAAGCCCCAGACCACTGCATGATACACAAACCATGCTGCGTGCACAGAACAATATTGTGGGTTGTGCACCGTCTGACATCACAATGCCAGGGCGTGTAATGCCACGGAGCAAAAGGGGGATACTGCCAATATATTTCCATGACGCAGCATGTGCTGCACCACGCAGCACCAGAGCCACTGACACAACACTGAGGCAAGCGTCATGCCAGCAGCAAGATGTGGCAAAACATGGGCGAGGGCGAGCTAAACCCAGTCACCGCCCACGAAGCAAAGAGACTGTCCTGTCCAACCAAAGACAGGCCTTGTTTGTTTCTTTCTCCCCTTTCTCTCTCTCTCTCCCTATTATCTGTACCAGGATGCTGCTGTGGTTTACCGTGCTGTGCTGTCAGCCAAAGAGAGGACAGCTGCCACCGAGAAAACCGCTGAGACTCCTGACTACCGATGACAGGGCACACTACCCCAGCACTGTAACCGAATACAGCTGTACAAGGTTCCGATGGAGAGAGGACTCCCTCACTCACACTGAGGCCGATGTCAAACACCTGTTCAGCCAACATGAGAAAGTGACGGTTACACAAATGGAGTTAGGTGGACACCACCACCGCTCCAAACAGTTCCCGGGAGCTTTGCTTAGAGCCGCTGCTGCCGCCAGAATGTTTAACATTGTTATGTCCAGTGTCAATGCAGCGAACCAGACTGTAAACTCCTTGAAACCACTGTTTACTGCCTTCCAGAAGGACTTTACCCAGACTCAGCTGTTAACAGCATTAACAACAGCCATGCTGTGGGAGGTTAGCTCCTCCAAAGACAGCCTAACCACGAGTAAAACCCCACCATACATGATACCCTTAAGCCTTGTGTTAACTGTGCTGTCTTACACCATCACCATGCCAGCTGACCTGCTACAAATGCACCTGGCCAACTCTCTGGATAGCGCCTTCCTACGGCACGCAAACCCCAAACAGGGAGAAGTGAACGTGCTCCTGAACCAACTCATCAGCGAGTCAAACCAAGTCTACAGACCTAAAGACATTGTCAGTGTCAGGATGTGGAAGAGCAACACCCACACCAAAACACACATTCCAAATGTGGTGGCCTACCACGACAGCAACACACAGCTGTACCTGGCCCCAAACATGCACATGTGTACTTTAACCAAAGACATTCATTATCTCTGCCTTAGCAAACCCTTCCTCAGACACAACTCTAAAGGAATCTGCGAGCTGCAACCCTGGGTCAGCGATACGCGCTGCCCTGCCGAAGCCAAGCCTCGTACACAAGTCACAGAAACGCAAGCAGAGATTGTGGGTAACAGATGGCTCGTCAACACTCCTGTGCGCTCAGCTATGCTGACCTACGACCAGCATGACACCGCCACCCGTGCCAACCTGCTGGACCAAGTACTGAAAGGTACCACCCAACACATTGACATTACTCCTGTCGATACAGCCCTCCAAGCACTGTCTCGACAGCCCATTCTGAACCAGTCATCTGCGGTCCTAGCCTGGACTGCTGCCGACACTGCACGGTGCATCTTCACCGTCATTGGTCCCACCCTGACTCTTGGCGTGACCTTCATCCTATACAGGATACTCAACGAGATGCAAACCTCTACAGCCAAACTCACGACAACTGTGGCTGGAGGTCTCCGATGGAATCCCCGGAAAAGGGACGCAAAGTCAAAGACAATACCGAACCTCACCAAGCTGAATCCTCAGCTTCAGGAACCACCTGTCATCATGACCCACCTGCTGCATGACCATCACGATTCACCTGTCATCTGCCCATCCGGATGATTGCCGTCCGATGATGTCCACACAGGGACTTCATCTGACGTAAAGGGGGAGATGTAACAGATATGCAGGTCAGCGATTCATGGGTTAAATTCTGTTTTATAAATTCAGACTGTTGGTACTAAATGCCAGCCTGGCTGGACTTAAATTACTTTACGATACCCATGCGAGCCTCAAAGGATACCTGAAACCAAATTCCTTAACACACACACACACACACACAAAAAGAAACCTTTCTTTTTGTTCCTTACTTTTGTAAGTCCTTTATTAAATATGTATTTTATATGTTTGTGTATTGCATAAAATGGTTAATCCTGGGTAAATGGTTAAAGTGCTGACTTATAAGTGGAAATGCTTGATTTCAATCTTATACTTTCTCAAAAAGAAATGTTCTGCAACCCCCACACTCCTTGGTAGCTCGTAAAATTTTACGACCACACAGGACCACAGGACAGGAAACCTAATCCTTACAAAAGAATGATAGAATGTACTCAAATGTAGTCTTAATGTGTATAGTATTGTTTTTGCGGTACATTAGAGGTTTCCCATATAAATTGGGAATATCTGCAGTGTTATCATGTGTTAAACAAATCTTTAAATGTGTAATTCGATCTAAAAATTAGATCTTTGGTCATATATATATTATGTCTAGTCTTGTTCTAATCGTCATGCTTTGACAGACCCACTTATCTAAAGTAAAGTAATGAAAAATGTATTATTCTGGAATTACGAACGTGCTAGAATATCCCTGATGAAATCGGACAAGTCCTAAATCATTAGGGTGGGTTGTTCCCAGAGACAAAGGAACTTTCCCGCCGCTTCAGATCGCGGATGTTCATTGGGTGGTTCACGCGAAAAGAGGCGTGAACATCTCAAGCTATAAGAGTCGACCGAACAAGGTCCGCCTCTCTTCTTGTCTCTTCTGCTTTTCTTCCCGTTCTCCGTTCTCGGACACGTCGCTCCGCGCGGCCTCGGGCCGCACTCAGTTCTCCTCCCCCCTCAGCACACGGACTGAGGAGAGGAAAGCCATTTTCATGGCTCATTTGGAAACTTTCATTTTCGTTGTTTTCTTTTCTTTTCTTTACTAAGTTTATTCAACTATTCGCCTCTCCACACAATGAAGACGAATTCTGGAACATTGTTTGTTGAACCTTTCAAATACCGCGCGAAGATGAACGAACACCTCTTTGCAACAAAGGAACACGTGACTCCACGCTCACGCCAAGATCCAGCGCAGCTTGCACGCGCGTCACGCGGCCTCCGGCCCACGCGCGCAGTTTTCAAAGGACCACGTGACATCACACGTGCGTCGCCGGTACCACGCTCACCCACTGGGCCATGCAAGTATCGTTTTCTATGGAGATTTAAATGCTGCTTTAAAGTGTTGCTATTATTTGATTCGTTGTTGGTTCCACTAAGGTTTACTGACTGATTTTCATACCTGAGCTCATTCTGTGATCTCTCTCGCTTTCTCCACTTCTCTCTCTCTCTCTCTCTCTCTCTCTCTCTCTTTTATTTGGATTCCGTTATGTCTTGTAAATGTTTATTGTCTGTATTTTCGTACGCATATTTACTCTGTGTGATTTGTAGTTTGATGTATTACTAGTTGAATTATTAAAAACCCATATATAAAATGATTGGCCTGGACTCCACCCCACTCACATTACGAGTCACTGAAATGTTCTGATCTTTAGCTACAAGCTCTAAATTTAGAAACTAAATTTATCATAAGGATAGGATAATATTTTCATGGTCAGAGAATACTTTTCCTTGAATTATAAGGCGTGATAACTTTATTGAAAATTGATAGGTCTACAGTGGTTTGCTGGACATACCACGGTTTGATCTGCAGTAATTTACAGTAAGAGATCACAATAATTGATATGAAGAATGTAATATTGACATATTAATGAGTAAATTACAGTGCCCTGTGATTAGTATTGGTATTGGCAATTGAGCTATTTTTCATAATCAATAAAATTAAATGTAACTGTCATCTGAGATATATATTAATCAAATTCTTGATTAATTATTCAAATTCCCTATATATCATTTGAGTTAATTACTATGTAAAACTCATTGTTGTTACACGTTGAATGCTGGTTCTTATGATGTCATCACGTGGAGTGCTGCCAACTCCTCTGCCGAGGCTTTCAGTTGTTTACTTCGCATTGCTTTAGCCATTTTCCTCTTCTGTTTCCTCTGAATCGTCTGTGATATACACCTTAACTACTATATTGTCTGTTTATTAAAAACTTATTTCCAATACGTAAGTGTGTCTACTCTAAATCAGTCACTACATACATTTCATGCAAGTAAGCAGTTTTCTTAATGTTAGTGAAGTTACACAATACATTTTCCATATAGCATTCATCACAGGGTTACATCTTTGTACTTAAGCAAAAGCATTATTACTACTTAGGTTACAGTACATCTGTTTATAGCAAATTAAGACAGTACAATTGCAAAATCATTATCATCTCCATTAACACCCACTGCTTTGCAATTTTGCTGGCTGATTTCATCCTAACATCTTCAAGCTAAAGTACTGTTCATCATGTTTTTTAAACTTGTTATATTTTGCAAGAATCATATACACAGTTCCATCATGCATCAGTAAGCTGGTATGAAACACATCCATATAGTTTTTTCTAATTTCCAGATACAGTAGTATCAGGTAACCAAATCTTTGTGCTCTGCTTGACAATGCTAAGATAGTGTCCAAATCTTGCTCTCAACAATCGTCCATTCGTAATTTCATGTACACAGGCCCCAATCTGACGCCCCCAGGGGTCCTCACTCAGAAACGCGCGGCTCTTCCCCTCTCTCCGACATCCTCTTCAGAAGCCAAAAGAGGGGATCTGGCATTCCAGGCATACCATCTGGTGTGCGATCCGCTTGTCAGGCCCGTCGTCAAGGGGGGGCAGTGCCCCCCCAAATGACTTTTTGTGCCCCCCTAAACGTAATGCACAGAACAATTAACCAAACTTGCATTACTGTGCATTCACACCGCCGGCGTCGAGAGCGTCAAAGTGGCCGGAAGTCATTCATTTTCAATGTAAGCCGGCGTCGAGCAGCGGTGCAACTTGGCCTTTGAGAGCGTCGAGCAGAGTTTAAATCAAGGCAACTTTATGGTAATGAGCTATGACGCGGTTGGGCAGCAACCAATCGGAACGTAGAAGTCAACCGCTTGAGAGGATTCCAGAGGACGCAGCTCCGATCACATTAGTTCCCAAGCAAAATAGAGGACAGGTTGATTATTGCTGTTTCGCGTTTGCAGTAATCTATGATGTGTCCCTGTTTGCGTACAGGGACATAAAAAATAATTAAAAGTGATACGTGGACAAAGGTGTCTGAGATCGTTCATTTTAAGTAAAACATTTAATGAGATCAACTTATAACGTTACCCTCCTTGTGGTTAGTCTGCATAAGATCAACAAGTCTGTTTGCTTTGCGGCCACTTTTAATATAAAATAAGCATTCTGTCTACGTCAGAGCATCTGACAGCTCACGAATCTTTATGCAGCGTCGTGAGCAGAACGGCGAGAGAGATTTTGGACGCTTCCGACGCCGCCGGTGTGAACGCGCAGTTAGACTTTTGATATTGGATGTTTTTGATTTAGATCATTTCCTTATTAACGTTGTTTCAGCAGAACTTGGCTCACAGGAACAGTAATCACTACAACGGTAACAATAGAAATGCATAACACATTACCTTCAGAAATGATTCAGACGATTCATTATTCAACACATTATTACACATAACATAATTTTAAATATAATTATATTCATAAATTACTGTTAAAACATCCCAAAACAGCACCCAAACCTTGCAAAGACCTACCTCATTAATTATTCAAATGCAACAGCCAATGGCAAGTCTCCAGCAGCAGACCTTTCAATATGTTATTTTTGTGTTAGTAGTTTTATTAATTCAAATTACAATATGCAGTTTGTGTGTAAGTATATGTATATGTATATATAAATCATGCAATTCATTTAGTTAAGTATACAGTATTGTATTGTTTATACGCAATTCCCTTGGCGGTTTTGGAAATGTTAAGAGACAATAAACAGAGACGTTGAGATCAAACGGTGAAGTATTTTATTTGAATAATTGAACAAAACAAGACTATTGTGGTCTATTTTAGTTATAGCCTAATATGGGTTTATGTTATGGTCTGTCTCAGATCATTAAAAAAAGTGTGCCCCCCTATGAAAATTAAATGCCCCCCCATTTGGTTTGTTCTGGCGACGGCCCTGCCGCTTGTTTGATTCTTAGCACCTTTGGGCGTGAAGGCGGGCTGAGTCGGAGTTAAATCCTCCTTCTCCAGGAATTCCACAAATTTCTCTGCCTATAATAAAAAGCAGTTCATCAAATTTGACCACTTTTACAACTTCAGCTGTAAATGTATTATGCAAGCAGTGCACACAAATCTAATTCCCCTGATCTTCAATCTGTACCAGTCTTTACGTTTAAAAAGATTCCAAATGTTTCCAAATGTCTTCATACACTCCAGTCATCAATGCATAAGATTCAACATTATATTCTGACTCATCATAGTCATTAATCCACATATTGAATGTATTCTTGCAGAAGCATTCCTAGCATAAACCCCCCATTACAAAGTTCACTCTTAAATCAGTCAGAAAATTGAAGGCATCTCATACAATTATCTTGCCCAATAACAATCCAGTAATAAATTTTTTTTGTCAATAATTCTCCACCTGGGGCTCTCTTTAATTCCTATTTGAGCATTAAAAAAAAAGGGTTTTTTTTTTTTTTTTTTTTTTTTTTTTAAATTGTGGTCCTTTGTATTTGTTCTTAATTTACTCAGTTACCTATCATATTAGGTTTCCATAATAAATCATGCATACATTTTCAGAACCAATAACCCACTTAAATGAAGTTCAAAAATAATAAAAATAGAAAATACAAACATTAAAATATATGTATGTAACCCCCCTTTTTTATTTAAATTTATATTATTATTTTTTTATAATATCATATCATATTCACTGTAATAAAAAGACAATTGTTTAACAGAGTTTTCAAAAGGTTGTCACCATTTCCTAACAAAACAGCAATTCGGGTAGAATCATTCTTAAAGTTATCCATGGTATATCACTCAACTGTTCACCCTTCGTGGCACTCTGTTGAAATGCCATGTTTGGAGTGCTAAGGAGGGCTACGTTCGGTCAAGGTCTTTCGATGAATCCATCTTTCAATGAGCACTTGTTTGTCCTCTTTATCTGTACTCCTACTAAGCCCAACCACCTGCATGATAATATTAACGACTGTAAAATAACAGATTTTAAATAAACTTCTTATCAGTCCTCCAAGGCCCTTTAGTTCTCACAAAATCAAAATCCCAATGAAAGCTCCTACTAGTAAAATAACATACAGTATCAATTATCCATTGTCTGTATCCTTCATGTAATTTAGTATATTGTGGTCTAGCTACTGTCCAATACAATGGGTATGGGGTCATACATTTCCCTTTATCTTCTTCAGCATAATTCTCTCTATTATCAATTTATATGGGCTTATACGTATAGACTTCTTAAGCCAACATCCCATTAATTCCTTAATTAATATCCAAGCTTCTAAAATAACTATCTAAAGGCATATTTAAATAAGCCTTGTCTTAAACAGCCCATAAGCGTCTGTCAATGGTCAAAACCTCTTTGACATCTAGAATGCCACTAATATTAATTTACATTTTATGATTAGGTGTTGATTTCCTTAGAAATAGCCCAAAGTATTCTGCTATCCTTTTCCTGAAATCTCATCCTAACTATAGGAAAAGGATAGTAAGCACTTAGCCAGGTATTTTTATATTTAATAATTTTATTTTATCTTTTATACTCATTCCATCATGAGAGTCTCTGTTTTTCATCTAATTTTTTTTTAGCTTTAATGCTTTTCACAGTAATGCTCTCCAAAATATTAGTTCCTGTATCACCAAATAATAATAATAAAAAATAATACAAATGAATTGTATTATCATTTGATCCCTTTCAGTTCCATTTTCAGTAAGCACATTTTCCCACAAGAGTTCTCAATCCTTTTGAATATACACTAATTCATTCAGTAATTTCACCTAACCAATATTAATGTATAACTAGAAAAAAAAAAGTTTGTTGAGACAAACTTTAAGTTGGCTTGAGAAAGCCTGACCAGAAAGTTTCAAGAAGTTTAAAGAAGTTAGAAGTTTATAGTTTAAAGTTAGATTGATAGATTAGTTGAAAGAAAGAAATATATATTAGTTAGAAACAATGACAGATAGATTAGTTAGAAAGAATGATATAGATTGGTTCAAAAGAATGATAGATTAGTTTGACAGAAAGAATGCATGCGACTAACATGTTTCTAGCATGATTAGCAAGTTACTAGCATGTTGTTAGCATGACTAGCATTGTCACTACCATGTTTCTAGCATTACTATCTGTTGCTAGTCATGCTAGAAAATTGCTAACAACATGCTAGCAACATGCTAATCATGCTAGAATGTTGCTAGCATGTTTCTAGCATGATTAGAATGCGACTATCATGTTGCTAGCATTTTGCTAGCATGATTAGCATGTGACTAGCATGTTGCTAACATGATTCGCATGTTGCTAGGATGCTTCTAGCATGAGTAGCATGCGACTAGCATGTTGCTAGCATGATTTTAGCATGATTAGCATGTTTCTAGCATGTTTCTAGAATGACTAGCATGCGACTAACATGTTGCTAGCATGATTTTATCATGATTAGCTTGTTGCTAGCATGTCGCTAGCATGTCTCTAGCACGATTACCATGTTGCTAGCATGTCCCTAGCATGTTTCTAGCATGATTAGCATGTTACTAGCATGACGCTAGCATGATTTTAGCATTATTTTCATGTTGATAACATGTTTCTAGCATGATTAGCAAGCGAATAGCATGATGCTAGCATGATTAGCATGTTGCTACCAACATTTCTAGCATGAATAGCATGCAACTAGCATGTTGTTAGCATTATTAGCAAGTTTTTAGCATGTTTCAAGGATGATTAGCATGTTGCTAGCATGTCGTTAGCATTTTTCTAGCATGCTTAGTATGTTGCTAACATGTTGCTAGCTTGTTTCTAGCATGAGTAGCATTTTGCTAGTATGTTTCTAGCATGATTAACATTTTGCTAACATTTTTCTAGCATGATTAGCATGCGACTAGCATTTTACTACCATGTGACTTACATGTTGCTAGCATGATTAGCATGTTGGTAGCATGTTTCTAGAAATTACTAGCATGCGACTAGCATGTTGCTAGTATGATTTTAGCATGATTTTAGCATTATTAGCATGTTGCTAACTTATTTCTAGCATGACTAGGATTCAACTAGCAAGTTGCTAGCATGATTAGCATTCTGCTAGCATGATTTTAGCATTATTGGCATGTTGTTAACATGTTTCTAGCATGACTAGCATTCGACTAGCATGTTGCTGGCATGATTTTAGTATGATTAGCATGTTGCTAACATTTTTTTAGTATGATTACCATGCGACTTGCATGTTGCTAGCATGTTTCTAGCATGATTAACATGTTGCTAGCATGTTTCTAGCATGACTAGCATGTGACTAGCATAATTTTAGCATGATTAGCATGTTGTTAGGATAGATAGATAGATAGATAGATAGATAGATAGATAGATAGATAGATAGATAGATAGATAGATAGATAGATAGATAGATAGATAGATAAGAGATATTAGATAGAAAGACAGATAGATAGATAGATAGATAGATAGATAGATAGATAGATACAGTCAGATAGATAGAAACAGTCAGATATATAGATAGATAGATGATAGATAGATAGATAGATAGATAGATAGATAGATAGATAGATAGATAGATAGATAGATAGATAGATAGGTAGATAGATAGATAGATAGATAGGTAGATAGGTAGATAGATAGATAGATAGATAGATAGATAGATAGAAACAGTCAGATAGATAGATAGATAGATAGATAGATAGATAGATAGATAGATAGATAGATAGATAGATTAGATTAGATTCTCAAGCCAATTTAATAATATATTAATATTAACCTATGTCAATATATAAACCAATTTATCCATGCAAATGGATCCCATAATTTTTTTTTGGTGTTACATTGTATATTTATTGTCATTATAATATTCTTCACAGTTTCTTTGGAATGAATGTTTATGATCATAAAATCCATATTTTACACATTGGGTACCTCTATCTATCAGAACGAGCGGAGTTGGAATAATCTGGGTTTCTTTATTTGGCATAACACTGTCCTCAGTGTTGCTCATGTAACACCCTAATGTCTCTCTAGGTCCAATATAGAGTATATGCTGCAGGCAGTGCCAAATCCAAATTCTCTTTATCCGTGTAATGTTACATGGGCTTTACCCTTATTCTAAATTTCACTAATGTATCTTTCCCTACTGTATAATTTTATTATTTATTTTTATTTTTTTCACATTCTTCCAATGTTTTAAGCTCACATGACCCTGAAAAGAATTTAGTCACTACAGTACAGTGGAAAACTTCTTTAATAGTAATCTCATCAACCACAATCAATTTTGTAGTGAAATCAATTATTGGCCAAATTCCTGTTAAAATCACAACCCCTGTTACTAATAATACCGTCAGACAAGGTCGTGGTATACAGGGTTTTCGCCAGCGTCGTATTTTCCTGGCCCGTTTCTCTCTCTCATCTCCGTCTTGTAATTTCATAACCCCTGAGAGAAAAATAAAAATAACACAATAATTCAAACCACCCCCTTCTGAACCTTTTGTCAATTTACTCAGTACTTAATCGTGTGCAAATTCAATGTCAAGCGCACATGCTAGAATTTGTGGTTCAGAAGTGGTGGTCATGTTTACAAAAACTTTTAACATTAGTTTAATTCAGACAAGACTGCTGTAACCCCTCCATAATTGGCTTCCTGCCCGAGTTAATACAGCAGCTTGCTCTGTCTCCAGAATGCAATCAGACACACAGAACTCTGCTTCTTTTCACTATTAGTTTATTTGGACATCTTTCTTCATCTAATTGTCCAAAATGGCAACGCACATTGCTATTTGAGTCTTCGGATTCTCCACGTCTCAGAAAATAAAATCTAGGTGCCATTATTCACTCACCTATATTACTTTCTAATAGTGTTTTAGCAATGGTGCCTACGGACCAGATAATTCCAGTTTTCTTATCTGGCCGGCATGCTTTGACCTTCTTGTCAAAGCAAGTTTTCAAGCACTCCAGCTCCGTTCCCAGACCTTTAGGGTCAACTAGGAGCCATTGAATGTCATCCATATTTCTCTTAATACGGTATGACCATAGATAATCGACGCCTGAATTTCCCAGCTGTAGTTGAGAAGTCGTGTTATCAACATGCAATCTTGAACCTTCAATTTTGCCTTTACTAGATAAATCACCAAAGGTCTTGTTCCAAGGCCAAACTTTTATGTCTGCCATGTACCAGCAATTTACGGTGTTTAAAGGGGGGGTGAAATGCTCGTTTTCACTCAATATCCTGTTAATCTTGAGTACCTATATAATAGTACTGCATCCTTCATGACTCCAAAAAGTCTTTAGTTTTATTATATTCATAAGAGAAAGATAGTCTGTACCGATTTTTCCCGGGAAAAACACGACCGACTGGAGGCGTGACGTGTGGGCGGAGCTAAAGAATCACGAGCGCGAATAGGCTTTTGCGTTGAGAGCATGTGGAAACTGTGACATTATCGTGAGGGAAAAACCACCATCCAAAACAAACCATGGCTTACAGTCAGATTCAGCCGTTTATTTATGATCCAGAATCAGATCCTGAGGCTGAAACTGAACGAGAGCAGCAGCAGCAACAACTCGCTCCGAGTGGGGCTCGAATCCGGGTCTCCGGCATGGGTGGGACGCACTAACAAGGAGGCAGAGATATTTTAAGCAGTTTTACTCACCGCCTGCGGTTCCAACACACGATCGTGACCCTTTTTCATTGGGATTGCATCATCCTTAAGAAATAAACGATACGCAAATCCGTCGTCAAACTGGGCCTTGTTTTTAAAACAAGCATCTTCGAAATGCAGGGAACAAACAAAAACACTTGCACAACTCCGTTGATGCTCTGTAAAAATAAAATCCATCCACTGGTCCCTTAATGCTGTTTTTTTTTTAGTAATCTGTGCAGGGTTGTCTTGCCCTGGCAACCAAAAACACAGTTCTTTTGTGACATTTCGCGACGCTCTCGCTCTGATCAGTGAATCGCTCTGATCAGTGAAATGTCTGCTCAGCCTCGCTATACGGGAGCGCGCGCTCTTCCGGCATAAATGCCCTTAGGACCCATATAAGAAAATTCCGCTCCATCTAATGTCACACAGAGCCATACTCGAAAAAAACTTTCCGAAACTTGTGACAAACCAGATGGAGTATTTTGGGAACAAAAATACTCCTTCAAACGTACAACTTAATTTTTGAAACTTTGTCCATGTTTAGCATGGGAATCCAACTCTTTAACAGTGTAAAAACTCAGTATGGATGAAATAGCATTTCACCCCCCCTTTAATATCATCGAGACATCGCATTTAATCACATATTCCCTGTCCACAAACAATCACAAACTGTTTACTTAACTCCAAGCCACTGTGTCATTATTACTTTAACTTTAGGGAAACTAATTCTACATTTTCGGCAGAGAACACACAAAGCTGCTTTTATTCCTCCAGGAGTTTTGTAATATTGATCTCTCTATATTTTTGGCATAGTTAGAGGTTTACTATTCTTTTTTTTTCTTTTTTTTCTTCTTCTTCTTATTGCTTTTTAATTCCTCCCTGGATTTGGGCTTGCTTATTGCTGGTGTTTCCCACCACAGTTATTCTCCAAATCTACCACAAATAGCACACATACACATATCAAATATCAGCTTAACAGGTTCATGCAATCTACCGGTCTGTCTGGTTTTTTCATGCTCAATATCCTTCGCTATATAATTAGCATCGCATCTTGTCATTAGATTAGTTTCAATTCTAATCACACAACTCTGGTTATTAATCTCAACCAATTTAATGAGCTCATCCTTATCTCATTGATAATCTTCCTGTTGCCGAGTAGGAGACCACCTCAGACGGCTCTTTTTACGTTTGATCTCTGTAAGATTAATATAAAACATTAAATCTTCCATATATTCATCTCATCTATCATGCTTACAATTGGCCCGTTTCCAGCTTTTTAGAATCCCTATAGATCTCTCAGCTATTGCGTTTGACTCTGGGCAATATCTTATAGATTTAATTAAACTTATATGTTTTTCAGTTACAAAGTCTTCAAACTGTTTTCCTATAAAATATGTGCCGTTGTCAATCCAAATTTTTTTTCTGGCCGGCCCCAAGCTACCAGTAATTCATTGATATCTTTAATAATTGCATTTGCTTTTGTCTCTTTTTAATGGCTTTGCCAAAATTTGGCCTGTAAAGCCATCTACTACCACCAATAGATATTTATTACCATCTTTAGACCTCGGGATCAAAGGTCCAGCGATGTCCAAAGACCATTCCTGGTTAACTCTGTCTGGTATAATACCTCCAAAATCACTTTGTATTGTTTTATTATAGCCTTTACACATGCACTGTTCACAATTTAACCTTATGTTTCTATATTTCTGTCTCCAGTTAGAAATATGTATTTTATTATCTGTCACAACTTTGCTAACTAAATTTACACTTGTTTGGTAATATATTGTCTGTATCATGTTTCCTTCTGTTTCTTTAATCACTACTATTTGTCTCATGCACGCTTATTTATCAACTTAATTTTTTCCTTTGTCTGCCTAGGAATATCCTGGCTGATGTATCACTGTAACGTCAAAATCAGTTATTATTATTATTTTTTTATCTCTTGCCATAATGTTGTGTGTTCAATTTGCTTACCTTTTGATGTAACCGTTGTCATTCCAGATTTGCAAATTGTCATTAATTCCTGTTGCAACTGCAATCCGTCACTATTATGGCCTGTAAATATCCAAGTTTTTCAGTGTTTTCAAAGCCTGGAACACTGCCATGAGCTCTGTGTACTGTCCTGTACCTTGCGCTACTCCCTCTTTTGAAGCTATGACCTTGTTGCTCTGTTTCAGAATGAAAGCCCAGTGAGCTTCCTCGTCCGCGGCCGTTTTTGAGCCATCTGTGAAAACAACTGTATTTTTATAAAGCTCGAATTTCTTTTTCTGTAATTTTTTAAGTTCTTTTTGTCTGATTTTCATATCTGGATCTAGAAGCATACTTTCCCATCTCTGCCATCGACTATTAAGCGCACGGGCATCCTTTACATTGTTTTTGGAGAGATGAGCTAATACTGATGTTTTCGTGTTAATAAATATTTTCTGGCCCCGCGCCAGGCCTTTCAGCTTGGAATATCGTTTTCTAAGTGCTGCCAGCTGCTTCTTCACACCAGTAAACGTCTCAGTTACATACGTAACCCTCGTTCCCTGATGGAGGGAACGGAGAAATTATGTCGACCGACAAATGGGGTCTCACTTGGGAGGCCAATCATCTCTGAATTTAAGAGAAAACACCAATGAAAATTGGCTAGTGGATTAACATACCTGAGCCACTCCCGTGCCGACGGGTATAAATAGGGCGACAGGTGCATCCACTCATTAGGTTTTATGCTGAGGAGCCGAGAACATGTCCCGGCAACAGCGAATGGTTCAAGGTTGTGGCATGGGGACATAACGTCTCCGTTCCCTCCATCAGGGAACGAGGGTTACGTACGTAACCGAGACGTTCCCTATCTGTCGGTCACTACGAGTTATGTCGACCGACAAATGGGGTCCTATGGAAAACGCCACAACCTGAACCTCGTCACAACCCTGTGGCACTGCAATTGTTGACAAGCCCTGGCGTGCCACAAAAGCTACGCTTAAGGTCGTAACATTCCCAAAGCCCCAGCGCAAATTCACTGACCTTGGTACCGAAGGGGCCAAAGGGTGAGTACATCGCTGCTGGAGAAGGCCATATTGCTGTTCCGCCCACATAAAGTAAATGGAAGGGATTTCAAGCTTCGGTGAAAGATTGCTTCAAATCTTCCCTATTTGTTCTTTCAGCTGGCAAGACAATGGGGAAGCGAGCCTTTAGGAAAGGCCGCTACGGAGACCACATCCTACCCGTAGGGAGGTGATGTGGATATACCGACATGGACAGACCCATGGGGGCAGTACTACATATGGAAGGGGTCTCTGAGGCAGGTCCTACCTTGGAGTAGGGATGGAACGGCTGCCAGAAGAGACTGACAGAACGGTCTGTCAAGGGAAGACACGGGTTTGCCAAGAGGGAAACCTTACCGTGAAAGAGTACACATATGGGATTACCCGTAGGGAACCCAGCCATATGGACACCTAGCCCAGTACAGGGGCTGACCGGCTCCAGACATGCTAACGGCAGTACTCAATCAATCAATCAATCACCTTTATTTATATAGTGCTTTAAACAAAATACATTGCGTCAAAGCACTGAACAACATTCATTTGGAAAACAGTGTCTCAATAATGCAAAATGATAGTTAAAGGCAGTTCATCATTGAATTCAGTTATGTCATCTCTGTTCAGTTTAAATAGTGTCTGTTTTTATATGCAATCAAGTCAATGATATCGCTGTAGATGAAGTGACTCCAACTAAGCAAGCCAGAGGCGACAGCGGCAAGGAACCGAAACTCCATCGGTGACAGAATGGAGAAAAAAACCTTGGGAGAAACCAGGCTCAGTTGGGTGGCCAGTTCTCCTCTGACCAGACAAAACCAGTAGTTCAATTCCAGGCTGCAGCAAAGTCAGATTGTGCAGAAGAATCATCTGTTTCCTGTGGTCTTGTCCTGGTGGTCCTCTGAGACAAGGTCTTTACAGGGGATCTGTATCTGGGGCTCTAGTTGTCCTGGTCTCCGCTGTCTTTCAGGGAAGTAGAGGTCCTTTCTAGGTGCTGATCCACCATCTGGTCTGGATACGTACTGGATCCGGGTGACTGCAGTGACCCTCTGATCTAGACACAGACTGGATCTGGTGGCCACGGTGACCTCGGAACAAGAGAGAAACAGACAAATATTAGCGCAGATGCCATTCTTCTAATGATGTAGAAAGTACGGTGTTATGTGAAGTGTTTCCGGTTCCGGTTTACCTAATTAATGCAGCCTAAAAATCCTTTAACGGATTTGGATATTAAAAGCATATTAGTATGTTATGTGTATGCCAGGTTAAAGAGATGGGTCTTTAATCTAGATTTAAACTGCAAGAGTGTGTCTGCCTCCCGAACAATGTTAGGTAGGTTATTCCAGAGTTTAGGCGCCAAATAGGAAAAGGATCGGCCGCCCGCAGTTGATTTTGATATTCTAGGTATTATCAAATTGCCTGAGTTTTGAGAACGTAGCGGACGTAGAGGAGTATAATGTAAAAGGAGCTCATTCAAATACTGAGGTGCTAAACCGTTCAGGGCTTTATAAGTAATAAGCAATATTTTAAAATCTATACGATGTTTGATAGGGAGCCAGTGCAGTGTGGACAGGACCGGGCTAATATGGTCATACTTCCTGGTTCTAGTAAGAACTCTTGCTGCTGCATTTTGGACTAGCTGTAGTTTGTTTACCAAGCTTGCAGAACAACCACCCAATAAAGCATTACAATAATCTAACCTTGAGGTCATAAATGTATGGATTAACATTTCTGCATTTGACATTGAGAGCATAGGCCGTAATTTAGATATATTTTTGAGATGGAAAAATGCAGTTTTACAAATGCTAGAAACGTGGCTTTCTAAGGAAAGATTGCGATCAAGTAGCACACCTAGGTTCCTAACTGATGATGAAGAATTGACAGAGCAACCATCAAGTCTTAGACAGTGTTCTAGGTTATTACAAGCAGAGTTTTAGGCCCTATGATTAACACCTCTGTTTTTTCTGAATTTAGCAGTAAGAAATTACTCATCATCCAATTTTTTATATCGACTATGCATTCCATTAGTTTTTCAAATTGGTGTGTTTCACCGGGCTGCGAGGAAATATATAGCTGTGTATCATCAGCATAACAGTGAAAGCTAACACCATGTTTCCTGATGATATCTCCCAAGTGTAACATATAAAGCGTGAAGAGTAGCGGCCCTAGTACTGAGCCTTGAGGTACTCCATACTGCACTTGTGATCGATATGATACATCTTCATTCACTGCTACGAACTGATGGCGGTCATATAAGTACGATTTAAACCATGCTAATGCACTGGGCCTGGCGACAGACTGCTCCGCCAAGTCTGACGCCGAGGGTGCTGGAGGATGCTCGACCAGGGTACGTCAAACCGGGGAACTCTACTGGGAGAAGAAGGCGCTCACATCCCCGTGTTAGGGGGAATGGCGCAGCAAGCAAGACACCCAGCCAGCCTTTTCCCGCCAATTACCTGTTACCCAACACACGGGAAGAAACTGGCTCTACACGGAGGTTGTAAAACCTTGCAAAGGTGTTAGCAGCTCGACAGATGTCTACCAGAGAGGCGCCGTGCGCCAACGCATAGGAGGAGGCCACACTCCGTGTGGAGTGGGCCCTCACCCCCAGGGGGCACGGCTCGCCTTGGGATTGGTAAGCCAAGGCGATGGCATCCACTATCCAGTGGGCCAACCTCTGCTTAGAGACAGCCTTCCCTTTCTGTTGACCTCCAAAGCAGACCAGGAGCTGCTCAGAGCTCCTAAAGCTCTGGGTGCGGTCCATGTATATGCGAAGCGCTCTTACGGGACACAGCAACGACAAGGCTGGATCTGCCTCCTCCAGGGGCAGCGCTTGCAGGTTCACCACCTGGTCTCGGAAGGGAGTGGTGGGAACCTTGGGCACGTATTCAGGCCGGGGTCTCAGGACAACGTGAGAGTAGGCCGGCCCGAACACAAGGCACTCTTCACTTACCGAAAATGCTTGGAGGTCCCGGACCCTCTTGATGGAAGTGAGCGCGATCAGAAGCGCTGTCTTGAGAGACAGGAACTTCAGCTCGACCAAATCCAGCGGCTCAAAGGGACCCCTCTGAAGTCCCGTCAGGACAATAGAGAGGTTCCAGGAGGGAATCAGGGGTGTAATAGGAGGATGTAACCTTCTGGCACCCCTCAGGAACCTAACGATCAGGTCATGCCTCCCCAGGGACTGGCCGTCCACTGCATCGTGATGGGCTGCAATGGGAGCCACATACACCTTCAGGGTGGAGGGTGACAGCCCACGCTCCAGCCTTTCTTGCAGGAAAGAAAGCACGACACTGACCGAGCATCTCCGGGGGTCTTCTCGGTGAGAAGAACACCAATTCGTGAACGGACTCCACTTCAGAGCATAGGCCTGCCTCGTAGAAGGGGCTCTAGCCTGAGTGATAGTGTCTATCACCGCTGGGGGTAGATCACTTAGGTCTGCCACGTCCCATCTAGAAGCCACACGTGGAGGTTCCAGAGATCTGGACGCGGGTGCCAAATGGTGCCAAGCCACTGAGAGAGAAGGTCTCTCCTCAGGGGGATGCGCCAGGGAGGGGCTGTCACGAGGAGCATGAGTTCCGAAAACCAGGTCCGGGTGGGCCAATAAGGCGCAACCAACAGGACCTGTTCCTCGTCCTCCCTGACCTTGCACAGTGTCTGTGCGAGCAGGCTCACTGGGGGAAACGCATACTTGCGTAAAGCCCGAGGCCAGCTGTGTGCCAGTGCATCTGTGCCCAGGGGGGCCTGGGACAGGGAATGTCACCTTCAAATCTCCCAGAGCATTAGCCGCCGGTCCTCTGCTTGAGACAGAGAAACCAGAACGGGTAGTGACAGAGGGGTCTGCTCCTTTCCCTTTAAGAAAGGGGAGACGCGGTCACAGCGTTGCCATGGTCACACACGCAGTGCGTGCATGAACCATCCACGAACGCGCCTTCAGCGTGCTGAATGCCCAGACACGGAAGAGAGCGAACGTGGCCGTTGTCAGAGAACAGGAAACGACCGCATCCAGAAGGACGCGGACTAAACGGCGTCTTGAAAAAGACGCGAATCGTCTGCGATTTGCTCTTTTAGGAAATCTGCTCTCTTAGTTGAAGCGCCCAGGGGAATCGCTGAAAGGGTGTAACAGTGGTTGATTTGTCCCCCACAATTTGACCATAAAATAAAACAAACAAAAAAAATATTTTTAGTGGGAACCGAACTCGGGTCCCCCAGGTGGTGACGCAATGTCATGACCGCTAGGCCACACGTAACCTGTGACGTCAGCAGCACTCACATTGACCTGTTTCTCAGGCCGAAAGCCTCGAATGAAAAAAAAAAAAAAAACAATCAGTTATTGTTCGGGCGCCAGACAGGTATATACTATATGCCTGTCACACTTTAATTTAGTTCATTCCGGATAGCACACCAGACTGACAAAACCATCCGTATACAAAAGAAAGATAACAGAAATTATATGCAATTTAGATTTACTTTAATTTGATGACATCATTAATATGGACACTTTTCAAATAATTAAGCAACACAATTTTCAATAACAAATAGAAACTAAATTGAACAAACAAGAAAAGAAAGAAAAATCACTTTTTAACGATTTGAAAATGAAATAGGTGTGTGTATGGGTGTGTGTGTGGTTCTGTGGTTAGTGAGAGCAACTGACCAAATAAACAGCACGGGAGTGAGTGACCTTGGAACCTCGGTGGCGGCAGCTCATTTTAGCTCCTTCTCCACTCCAGCTCCAAATCAAAGATTTCGGGAGGTGCAGAATTCCAGAGTATTTTTTAAAACTGTGAGAATTCGCCAGCCATGCGAATTGCCTGTTAGCAACAGACCCACCCGGTAGCGTAGCACCAACCCCTCTTTGCGAGCTTCCGGAAACACCCTCCGAGATCCAGCATTCACCCGTCAAAGACTGCCTCCACGGAGCAATTCCCTTACGAAAATTAACCATGGTTTTACTACAAATAAAACCAAAAAACCATGGTTACTGTAGTTAAACCATGGTAACCACAAATTAACCATGGTTTTGCTATATTAACCATAGTTTAACCATGGTATTTGTAGTAAATCTGTGGTTTTACAAATGGCAGTCAATACGCCAAAAAACCATGGGTTACTACAGTTTTACTATAATAAAACCATGGTTATTTTTCGTAAGGGTTGGTCAGTAAGAAAACTCCCCTTTTTAGTCTTTGAACGTGCCCCCTATATACACGCTCCTCGTAATTAGTACTGTCCTCCAATCCTAAGATGTTTTAGTTGGAAGGAGGAGTCAAATGAACAAAGGGGCAGTACAAAGATGTGTAATGCCACATTCTCCCCCCCAGGATGAAACAACCCATGGTTGTTATGGAAGAATAATCAAAATCCTCCTCATCTGAGGTTTCTTGAAAGATGTCTTGAAGTCTTTTCTTTGCTTGGTCCTCCAACTGCTAAGCTGTGGGAAAACAGATTTTAAGATTGCACACATGTGCCGTGCGCACATCTTCTCCAGTGGTCTCCAACGCTATGCAATAATTTAAAGGTCCCAGTGACTTCAGAACCCGGTAAGGCCCTTTCCATTTGGGTGCCAATTTGGCACTAAACTTGTGTTGTGCACTAGATTGGGGAAAATTTTGCAGCCATACCCGGTCTTTGATCTTGAAAGTGCTGTCTCGTCTTCTTTTGTTATAGTTCAAAAGTTGTCGATGTTGGGCTTTTCTGATACTCTCTTTAACTTGAGATTGCAGATGTTGTATGTGAGAAACAATGTCATAGGAGGTGGTGTCAGGAGTGAGATTTGGACCATGTAGCATTTTGTCCATAGGCCCTTCCAGTTTCCTTCCAAGCTGCAATTCTGCAGGAGTTATTCCAGTGGTTTCCTGAATTGCAGAATTAATGGCGAATCTCATTTCTGGTAAGAACTGGTCCCATTTCGTGTGGTTTTCATCCACATATGATGCAATCATACTCTTAAGAGTTCTGTTTACTCGTTCTGTCATGTTTGTTTGAGGATGATATGCTGTAGTTAACTTCGGTGTTACCCTCCATTTTTCACATACTTCTCTGAACACAGATGAGACAAACTGGGTGCCTCTATCAGAGAGAATGAAGTCTGGGACTCCCCAACGAGTTAAGATTTATTTTCTGAGAATTGTTGCAATATTTTGAGCGGTGGCGTTACGCATGGGGAAGAACTCAACCCATCGTGAATAATAATCCACAAAAACCAGTAAGTACTCATTTTGCTGTGTACTCCGGGGTAGTGGGCCCATAATATCAACTCCCAGCATTTGGTTTGGTTTAGTGGTGGTAACTATTTGGAGTTTCCCTGCAGGTTTCTGGTTATCATGTTGAAGGGTTTGGCATTTTACACATTCCTTGACATGATGTTTCACATCCGTCCACATCCCTGGCCAAAACGTTACTTCCTGGAGTCATTTATAGGTCTTATAAATTCCTCTATGACCACTCAGGGGGTGTGAATGATAATGTTGCAGGAGAGTTGGCCAGAGACTGTTGGGAACATACACTCTGTAGTGTATTTGATCATTTTTCAGGTGAGATTTGTGATACAGCTTGTCTTCTACCACTTCGTATTGGTCTGTTTGAGGGCTTTGTTCTTCTGCTACTGCTTGTAACAACTTTATTACTTCACAGTCTTTATGCTGTTCTTCCCACAGAACAATATCGGTCACTGGAAGCTCTGAAAGTTGATCCGTCTGTTGCTTGGTGTAAAGTGCTGTGATAGGAGTCTTTGCTGTGACTGATGACCTGGACAGAGCATCAGGGGCGACGTTTAATTTCCCTTTACGGTATTCAATGACAAAGTTGAATTTTTGCAATCTTAAGACCAATCGGATGAGGCGGCTGTTGGTTTTAGTGGATCCCATGACCCATTGTAGAGCGGAATGGTCTGTGACAACCGTGAAAAGCTTGTATTCCAGGTAATGTTGCCACTTCTCTAAGGCCCATATAACTGCCAGACACTCTTTTTCTGTTGCCGTGTAGTTGATCTCTGCTCCAGTTAATGTTCGACTGGCATATGCAATAACCTCCTCCCTACCTAGTTCTTTTCTCTGCGAGAGAATGGCACCCAGTCCAGTATCACTGGCATCTGTGTAAACAATGAACGGGACTTGCAGATCAGGGTGGCCGAGAATGGGGGGCGAGGTAAGGCATGCTTTTAACTGGTCAAACGCTTGCTGACACTGTTTTGTCCATTTAAACACCTGTCCCTTTTTTTTTCAGGGAATTGAGGGGCTCAGCAATTTTAGAAAAATTTGGCACAAACCGGTGGTACCAACCGGCTAATCCCAAGAACCTCTGAACTTCCTTCAAGGTGTTGGGAGCAGGAAAGGCACGAATGGCTTCAACTTTACTTGGATCAGCTGTGATGCCCTTATTGCTCACCACGTGTCCTAGAAAGGTGATTTTTGGAAGGAAAAAATTGCACTTTTCAAATTAATATTGAGACCGGCAGTTTCCAGCCTGTGGAGAACAGTTTTCAGGTCATAGAAGTGTTGAACTACTGACGAAGAATAAATGATAATGTCGTCAATATAGACAAAACATATTTTCTTTCTTAGCTCCCCCAGGACTGTCTCCATCAGCCTCTGGAAGGTAGCAGGGGCATTTTTTAACCCGAAAGGCATGACATTGAAATGATACAGACCTGCAGACACGATAAAAGCAGTCTTGGCTTTACTATCAGGGTCCATCATCACTTGCCAATATCCACAGTTAAGGTCTAGAGTGGAGAAAATGGATGCCCCGGAGAGTGATTCTAGGATCTCAGTGATGTTCGGAAGAGGGTAAGCGTCATTTTCAGTAATTCCATTCACTTTACGGAAGTCTAAACAGAATCTTAACTTTCCTTTTTTCTTTGGAACCAGAACTACAGGTGAGGCCCAAGCAGAATGTGATGGCTCCACAATCCCCTCTTTCAACATTACTTCCAATTGTTCCTCCATTGCTTGTTGCTTGACAGGGGATAACCGATATGGCCGTTGTTTGATAGGAACCTGGCAGGTAGTATAGATGTAATGTTGTAGGACATCCGTTCGCCCAGTTTGGTGAGTACATACTTGTGGTTTGCTTTCTAATATCTGAAGTAGCTGTTGTTTTCCACCCATAGGTAGATGTGCTTTACTTACAGCATCTCTAATTAAGGTTGCATCATCCACACTGTCAGTTTGTAACATGGTTAAGGGAGGAGGAACAGCACTTAACAAGGTTAGGTTTAGTTTGCCTTTGCTAGTTCTTTTCTTTTCCTTCATTGGTGGTGAGTTCACCAGTGGTTCACTAGCATTTCCAGGTTGGAATGGATGTTCTTCAGAAGGGTCTGACTGAAAAGAATATTTTTGTTCACTGACATTAATTTGCAAGCCACTGAAAAAAATGAAGTCCAATCCCAAGATGATGGCATAAGCAAGAGCTTGAGAAGGGAGAACCACAGCAGGTACTGTGATGGATTTTTTGTGCAGATGAACATTAATGTTTATCCATCCTAAAGGACCCTCAGCTTTGCCATTAGCTAAGTAAAGAGGACCACAGGACCAATGTTGGAGATGAAGAGGGTTTGCAATTTGCTCCATAAGATTCTCATGAATTAACGTGTAACTTGCTCCAGTATCCACGATCGCTTTCCCAGACCAAGATCCAATGCTAATTGGAACTACTAATTGTTGAGGTATGGTCATGAATGCATTTGATCTTGGAATCTTCTGAGTTTCTGCTTGTGCCTGTGGTATTTCAGAGGCTGCTACAGTGTTATTGGATGGTCGGCCTCCTGACTTTGCAGAGTGGTGAGAATACTTTCCATGGGTGAAATGTTGTTGATGTTGACCAGAAGACTGTGGAGAAGGAGGATGTACATACTTTAGACAGTTTCCTGGAGGATGCGGTCCATTACATCTCCAACACTGAACAAGCGGTTTCTCAGCAGATCGGTTGGATAATTGTTTTTGTGAATTGGCTTGTTGTTTAAAGCCCATACGACCTTCATACCGAAGCTGTTCTTCATGGTCTTTTTCCAATTGGTGTCCAAGTCTTACCAAATCTTCGACAGTGTTCACACGACTGCGTAACTGACTTGCAAGGTAAGGCTTGATATTTTTTAGAATCATTTTGACAATCTCGTTTTCTGTTAAGGTGGCTTTCCATCTTTTACACAATGCTTGATAAGTAAATGCAAAGTCTCTTACTGATTCTTTCTCCCCTTGAACTCTAGTGCGGACACGTTCAGCCAGCTCATCCTCATAGTCCTCCGACAAAAAAGCAGAGAGAAATGCAGACTCAAACTCCTTCCAAGTGTTTATATGGAAGCGACTTACTTCCCACCAGTCGCGTGCAGTGCCATGCAACACTGTGCGGAAGGTAGCCAGGAGATCTGCATCATTTAAAGGATGTAGAGCCAGAAAATCTTGACACTTGGTCAAGTACAACAGGGGGTCAGCATCATCAGTAGGACGCCCAAAAGTGGGAAATGTTAATTTAATATGGTCACTTTTGAAAGGTGTTGAAACAATCTCTGTTGGGGGAAAAATAGAAACGTGAGTATTTTATTCTGTTTGCACTTTAGCCTTGTCTTCCTTTAAGACTTGAACATCATGTTGCAGCTCAGCTACACCAGTACGACATTTGTGAATTTGTGTTTCACATTGCTGAAGATTACCTGATCAAGGCTACCCTGAAGTGCACGTTGCATAGCTTTAATATCTTGTTGGATCTCCACACGTAGCTGTTCTACCTTATCCCGGACAACAGAAGTAAGGGACAGTTCCATTTTTTTAATCTCCTTTGACATCATCAGTTGCACAGCCTTAACCATTTGGTCGGTCTCAGCTTCCTCTTGTTGTTTACCTGCAGTCATTAGTGTGACAACCTGTTGATTGTTGGTCTCCACCTTAGCTGCAAGATCAGTAATCTGATTTTCATGGTGAGAAGATGAGGTTTTCAGTACCTGGGTAAGCTCTTTTACAGTTTTCTCCTGTCCTTTCATGAATTCCATTAGATTGTTCCAATTATCATGAACATGAGCATTAATTTGTTGAATTCCCCTACCAGGGGTTGGAAGATTTCCTGGCAGATCATGCTGAGCCATTGAAGGAGATGTAACATCACCAGATGTACACAGTTGCATGCTGTCATATGATGAGGCCCAGGGAAGAGGTTGCACTGGAGCAAGAGCAGGGGCGGCACATTCCCCGGGGTTCCAGTAAAAACAAAACTATGTGGAGTGGAAATGTTATGCATGGTTGGGTTACGTGAAAGAAGGCCTGAATGAGTTTGTACAGGAGGTGGCCAAATTGGAGTGGAAATACTAGTGACATCAGGGGCATCAATATCCACATAGGTGGAAGGTGGGGAAGGGGAAGTGGCCATGTGTTGTAATATGTGGGACTATTTGAAAAAATGACTGTTGGGAAAAAATAAAAAATGAAAGATTCAGAGCCAGTGTATGGCAACAGGGGCAAAAAAAAAAAAAAACAGAGTTTCTCTATACAGTCAATTTACAACTTTTTCCAACATCAGACAATACACATCCAAAACATCCGGTTTTATAGAAAACCAATTCTCAATTTAATTTACCACAGTCCAGTCAGGCTATTCAACACACCACAATATATTAATTTTCACTCAAAAAGCACAGAGATAACACATCAAATGAATTTTCTTTTCACAAAGATTCAGATACTCAGTTCCTTCAAGAAAGTCACAGTGCAAAAAAAAAAAAAAAAAAATTTCAGACAAAAATTCATGGATTCAAATATTCACATGCTGCACATTTCTCACAATTCAGTCACATAATATCAAAGGGTTATAATCAGTTGGTGTTTAGTTCAAGTCCCTGTTTGGGCGCCATTTCTGTAACGGTGGTTGATTTGTCCCCCACAATTTAACCATAAAATAAAACAAAAAAAAAAAAATATTTTTAGTGGGAACCAAACTCAGGGCCCCCAGATAGCGACGCAATGTCGTAACCGCTAGGCCACACATAACCTGTGACATCAGCAGCACTCACATTGACCTGTTTCTCAGGCCGAAAGCCTCGAATAAAAAAAAAACAAATCAGTTATTGTTCGGGCGCCAGACAGGTATATACTATATGCCTGTCACACTTTAATTTAGTTCATTCCGGATAGCACACCGGACTGACAAAACCATCCGTGTACAAAAGAAAAATAACAGAAATTGTAGGCAATTAAGATTTACTTTAATTTGATGACATCATTAATATGGACACTTTTCAAATAATTAAACAACACAATTTTCCATAACCAATAGAAACTAAATCGAACAAACAAGAAAATAAATAAAAAACACTTTTTAAAGATTTGAAAATGAAATAGGTGTGTGTATGTGTGTGTGTGGTTCTGTGGTTAGTGAGAACAACTGACCAAATAAACAGCACGGGAGTGAGTGACCTCGGAACCTCGGCGGCGGCAGCTCATTTTAGCTCCTTCTCCACTCCAGCTCCAAATCAAAGATTTCGGGAGGTGCAGAATTCCAGAGTATTTTTTAAAACTGTGAGAATTCGCCAGCCATGCGAATTGCCTGTTAGCAACAGACCCACCCGGTAGCGTAGCACCAACCCCTCTTCGCGAGCTTCCGGAAACACCCTCCGAGATCCAGCATTCACCCGTCAAAGACTGCCTCCACGGAGCAATTGGTCAGTAAGAAAACTCCCCTTTTTAGTCTTTGAACGTGCCCCCTATATACACGCTCCTTGTAATTACTGTCCTCCAATCCTAAGATGTTTTAGTTGGAAGGAGGAGTCAAATGAACAAAGGGGCAGTACAAAGATGTGTAATGCCACAAGGGACACCGCTGTTTGTGCCGTACCGCCAACCAGAACAGCTTCCCGACACAGCAGATGAATGGCTTTGTGGAGTATAACAGCTTTCATACAACCACTCGGCTCCGAAGCAAAAATCTAATGAGTGGATGCACCTGTCGCCCTATTTATACCCGTCGGCACGGGAGTGGCTCAGGTATATTGTCGGTCGACATAACTCGTAGTGACCGACAGATAGGGAATTTAAGTTCTTGGATCTCCCAGCTTCCAGTCATAATTTTAACAGGTATGTTACTTTTCTCCATTTCTTACTATTAATTGGTAACCTATTTCGTCTGTTTCCAAGTCAGCTTCTACATTTTCTCTTCATTTCTTCCTTCCAGCTGTCCTGAGTTTAATATAGCTTTTTTAATTTCTATCAATGCTTGTTTAGCTTTTTCGGTCTATTTCAAGCGTCCACCTTTGATAGTCTCATAATTAAGTTTAGACATCTGGCTAAAGTGAGGGATTAAGTCTCTAACATAACCCATTAACCCCTTTGTTTGCTGGCTTTGTCTAACTGTTACCCCTCTGTTACCTGCTGAAATCCAAAATCCAAAAAATTCAACTATAGCTATCAGTCATTAATTGTTTCTTTTTTATATTTATTTTCAAACCTGTCTAAGCGTTTTTCCATCTTTTGTTTTACCTTATGTCCTCCTAATCTTTTTTCCGTTTTGATTTTTGTTCTTAAGGTCTTCAATTATTTTAGTTCGTTCTGCGGGGGTCATATTTTCCCATTTTTCAATTCTGTGGAAGTTTTCTCCCTCCCTGTGCATCCAGGTTTCCTTTTTTATTTATTTTTTATTTTTTGTCTCTTTCTGGCCTTTGGAATTTATTGTTATTATAATTATTTTTAAACTGTAACCCTTAAGCTTGTTTATTTTGCGGTGTAAATTTCCTCATGGTTTTAACATGTTTTGTACCAAGATCATATTCAGCTAGTTTTTCTTCTTTTTTTCTCTAGTCGCATTATTCAGCAGGGTAACTAAATTACGCCTACATGCCTCAGCAACGGAACTTTGTCAGCATTAGGGATCTCCTGTTCTATAGAAAGCCAAATTTCTAATAAAGTTATATGCTCTTTTCCGGGCATTAATGAGGGTTTTTGTCCGTTCTTGGTGACCTGTACAGGTCTGCACTAACCTCGTAGCGGCATCTCGGCTCAGCTGCACATTCTCAGCCGCTTTCAATATCTGTTCTGTATATGCACTCTGGTCTTAGTGCAACTTCTTATTTCCTACCTGTTTTCTAACTGCTTCTGTTAATTGTAATTCCAGCAATTTCGCATGTACACTATTCTGGTTTTCCTCAGTTTCTTGTGGAGTTACAACTTCAATTGTCCGTAAGTTGTAAATCCAGGAGTTGCTGGCCGATCCTGACTGTTTGTCTTTGCTTTGCGACCTGACCATCACAACCCTACTTAATTCTGTCCTCCAGTCCTTTTAATATATTTTAATATTTCTATATCTTTTTCCAGAATTTTAATTTCTGAATTTAGTGAATTAGCTACTTATTCCAGTTCTTTAACTATTTGTCTATTATATTCATATCCTTCTTGAAATAATGTTTGTTTTCCCGTTAGACCATCCTTCTGTCCGAGCGACTCTCTGGGCAGATGGGGAGAGGCTTGCTGATCTCTTCTGTCTGTAAGTCAAACTTCTATCATTAACAATCTTCTTCTCCCAATGTCGTGTTAATGTTCTACCTCGTTTCCCACTGGTAGGATTTTTGAAAAAAATCCCTCTTACCTGAACTTCTGGCCAATCATTCTCTATTTGGTTTGTCACTCTATGTTATTCCATCTGGCCAATTCTTTTATTCCGCATTCTAGATCCTTTGTAAATATTTCATCTTCAAAATATAGCGAAGAATCTGACCTGTCTGAGTCATATACAACTCCGACACCTCGGATTCGTCTTCAGACTCTGCCTCACGCTGTTGTTTTTTTTCTGTCCACTGCAGGAACATTCCCGACGGCTGAGAGGATCCTGCCTGATTGTTGTCCTCCCTTTTCTCAAGAATTTTTTCCAGTTCATCCTGATTTATGTTGGTCATTAATAAATTTATGGTCAATTGACCTTCCTGTGACATATCTGTAATTCTAGATAGTATGCCTTCTAATACCGAATTAACTGGGTGTTTAAATTTTCCTGTTCCCATTAAAGTCATATGTATTAAATTTTCTTGTCTGCTTAGTGTTTCTTTTATTACTGCCGTTGTTATTATCCTGGCCTCTAACCAGGAGCATTTTGCACTACAGAATTCGTCTCTGTAATCAGTCATTACTGTATGCGCTACATAATTCCACTGTGGACGGCCAGAGGTTATTCTCACCGTCGCTGCTTGTGGTGGTACGAGCTGGGCTTTCATACTTTCAATCTCCTGTAATGCCTGTTTACCTAATTTACTGAAAATTGACCCAGCTAGTTATTCCAGAGCCAGTTATTATTTGTTTATTTCTATTTAGTATTACTACACCTTCAATTATTTCGATTAAACTGTCTCTAATAAGCAGCCTTATTCTGCCTATTTGTTGCTCTTATTATTCTGGTATAAGGGTGTTTAGATGAGCAATGGTAATAACACTATCTCGGTCCTCATCTTCATTTATTGATATCGTCAATCGGATTTCTTCCACTCGTTCGAAATTGTTAATATTAATTTGATATCATTTAACTCTTACCATGTCTGGCAAGTGTCCTTTTTCTCTTTTTAACGCTTTACCGCACATGTAATAAATCTCAATTTTGCCTTCCATCTTTTTTTGCTAATAGTTTTGATTATATTTTCTGCCTCTTGAGTTTTGCACTGCAATTGTATTGTACAGCTTTCATTTTTTGCTAGTTCTTGCATCCATCGCAATACTGCTAGACCCACTTCACTTTCCGTGAAGTTTCCTAACTGCAGCCCCTCCTTGGTGGGAAGCCAAAGTAGTAATTCTCCTGGGTCCGTCACCTGGACGGATGTCTCTGCCTGTAAGGCTAGTTTCTGCCATCCTAATACACAAGAATCACCTCATGTTTATGCTTGAATAAAATTATTGCTGGATTTTTCTTTAGCTTTTGCTGCCATTGCTTAGCCTCTTTAATATGACTCTACTTAGCGGTTTCTTTTGCCTTGTTATAGGCCTGTTACTGTTATCTTCACTCTTTATTTCTTTATGTGCACATTTAACCCTTTCTGGGCTGCCCTTTCTGGGCTATTTAACAGTAACCATTTGCCCTTTCTGGGCTGTATTAATAACATTAGGCTTTTACCCTTTCTGGGCTGTATTCATAACAGTAAGCTTCTGCCCTTTTTGGGCTGTATTCATTACAGTAAGCTTCTACCCTTTCTGGGCTGTATTCATAACAGTAAGCTTCTACCCTTTCTGGGCTGTATTCATAACAGTAAGCTTCTACCCTTTCTGGGCTGTATTCATAACAGTAAGCTTTTACCTTTTCTGGGCTGCATTCACAACAGTAAGATTCTACCCTTTCTGGGCTGTATTCATAACAGTAAGCTTCTGCCCTTTCTGGGCTGTATTCATAACAGTAAGCTTCTGCCTTTTCTGGGCTGTATTCATAACAGTAAGCTTCTACCCTTTCTGGGCTGTATTCGCAAATACTGGTCCACCCTTTCCGGGTGTTTCTTCTATTTCTGCCCTTTCTGGGCTTTCTCACCGCTTAGTCATCTTTTATGTAGTAATTTATATAGTACCTCAGTTATTTAACCGTAAGCCTAACTACGCTTACTCTATTAGGCAAGCGCTCAATTGTCTAATTCTGGCCAGCAATTAGACAATTAAAGCACGTTTGGCTCCATGTTTTATGGTGTCTCCTATATCTATACACCTTTTACCTGTTTCTTTATTATTCTTAGGTAGTTAAGGAAAGTCGACCCTGGACAAAACTATAAGCATTTCAAAAATACTTAAAACTTGCTCAGTAGACTTCCCTGTGGTCAGTTCTTGCTTACGGCTCTTAAATTACTACTCTTGCAGACCATAACTTGTCATTAATAAAATACACGTTTTATTAAAGTTAACAAAAGTTATATCAGCGTACAATAGTAAAGTTACAAAATCAAGGTATAATCAGCTGGTATAAGGCATCGAGGGATACTGTGCTTGTTCAGTATCTGTCCGTCGAGTCTCTCTCGCAGTCTTTTATACCCAGATTCGAATGCTGGTTCTTCTGATGTCATCACCTGGAGTGCTGCCAACTCCTCTGCCGAGGCTTTCAGTTGTTTACTTCGCATTGCTTTAGCCATTTTCCTCTTCTTTTTCCTCTGAACCGTCCGTGATATAAACCTTAACTACTATATTGTCCGTTTATCATAAAACTTATTTCAAATACATACGTGTGTCTACTCTAAATCAGTCACTACATACATTTCATGCAAGTAAGCAGTTTTCTTAATGTTAGTGAAGTTACAAAATACATTTTCCATATAGCATTCATCACCGGGTTACATCTTTGTACTTAAGCAAAAGCATTACTACTACTTAGGTTACAGTACATCTGTTTATAGCAAATTAAGCATTAATCAAGACAGTACAATTGCAAAATCATCATCTCCATTAACAATCTGAACAGAAGAGTGTGTTTTGACCCACGACTATGCCGCCTCACTGTCACCCAGTTGCCCTGTTGCAGGGGCTCTGTTGCCGGAACCGAACAATGTAAAGGAATCCCTGAGCTAGATGCTTTCAAGGCCCTATATAGATCCCTAACATAAGATTATGTGTATTGAACTTCTAACACATTTAAATTTTTAAAATAAATATACTTGAGGGAAGAGGTCATGATTAAATGAGGTCATGAGGGATGGAGGGCCAGGCCCCGTGTAGTGGAAGAGGGCCTGAAGAAATAGGTAGAAAGGATCGCCCCAGGGGAACCGAGAGCAGAAACCGCCGCCGCCGCCTCAGGGGAACTGGGAGCGAACGCCGCTGCCACCTTGGGGGAACTGAGGGCGGACGCCGCCGCCGTCATTGCCATCTTATGTTTTACTATTTTTCACCTCCCTCTCCCCATTAAAGGAATATTGACTCAGAAGTATTTAATTTGTGACGAATCTACAATTAACTAGAGTTAAATCTAATTGTAATAATCAATACCCTAAGCATTACATTGGTAATAGCTCTTCAATTGTGTAATAGGGAATCTTGACCTTCAAAGCTAAGTAAACCAGTTACCAATTAGATCAGCCATTCTAATTTTCTTCACTTTTGTATTATTTTATTTTTCTCATTTATTTGTATTCCTTTATTTTACTTTATTATTTTGTTTTATTGTTTATTTCCCATTTTCATTTGTTTTCTCTCTCATTCTATACCTTCATGGGCAATTCCTTTGCATGCCAATTACTATTAACACTTGGATAAAACTGTCAGTCCCATTTCTTTTAAATAAAAATGAGGAACTTCATCGTTCATTTGTTTTAAATAAAGAGACAACAATAATTAAAATTGTGTTTATTTACTTTTAAATTTATTTTCTTTTCATTTCTTCTTCTTTTTCTTTTCTTTTTAATTAATTTTGTTTTCAAAATCTCCTATTGCCAGTATTGTTTTCCCTTCCGCTTCATTTTCACTTCTCCTATCTTCAGTGGGCCCAGTAATGTATGTATATATTTACTGACATAAATGTATAGATAAAACACTCTACGAATTTAGTGATAAAGTGGAAAAAACTCCTTTTGACATTGTTTTATTTAGATGTGCACCAAATAAATGCAGCCTTTAAACGCAGCAAGGCTTAGTGGATTAGCATATAACCATAGCATAACTAATGGTCAACTAGATCCACGTGTTAATTGAGTCTATCAGTATCCCTTCCCTAACTTGCATTTAACTCCTTCCTTGTCTTTTCTGCTCTTCTCTCTTCTACCCATGATATTTCTGCAATTGAACCTGTGAGAATCAATCAGTAATTACAGGACGTTTTCAATCACCTTTATTTATATAGTGCTTTAAACAAAATACATTGCGCCAAAGCACTGAACAACATTCATTTGGAAAACAGTGTCTCAATAATGCAAAATGATAGTTAAAGGCAGTTCATCATTGAATTCAGCTATGTCATCTCTGTTCAGTTTAAATAGTGTCTGTGCATTTATTTGCAATCAAGTCAACGATATCGCTGTAGATGAAGTGACCCCAACTAAGCAAGCCAGAGGCGACAGCGGCAAGGAACCGAAACTCCATCGGTGACAGAATGGAGAAAAAAAACCTTGGGAGAAACCAGGCTCAGTTGGGGGGCAGTTCTCCTCTGACCAGACGAAACCAGTAGTTCAATTCCAGGCTGCAGCAAAGTCAGATTGTGCAGAAGAATCATCTGTTTCCTGTGGTCTTGTCCTGGTGCTCCTCTGAGACAAGGTCTTTACAGGGGATCTGTATCTGGGGCTCTAGTTGTCCTGGTCTCCGCTGTCTTTCAGGGCAGTAGAGGTCCTTTCTAGGTGCTGATCCACCATCTGGTCTGGATACGTACTGGATCCGGGCGACTGCAGTGACCCTCTGATCTGGATACGGACTGGATCTGGTGGCTACGGTGACCTCGGAATAAGACAGAAACAGACAAATATTAGCGCAGATGCCATTCTTCTAATGATGTAGAAAGTACGGTGTTATGTGAAGTATTTCCGGTTCCAGTTTACCTAATTAATGCAGCCTAAAAATCCTTTAACGGATTTGGATATTAAAAGCATATTAGTATGTTATGTGTATGCCAGGTTAAAGAGATGGGTCTTTAATCTAGATTTAAACTGCAAGAGTGTGTCTGCCTCCCGAACAATGTTAGGTAGGTTATTCCAGAGTTTAGACGCCAAATAGGAAAAGGATCTGCCGCCCGCAGTTGATTATGATATTCTAGGTATTATCAAATTGCCTGAGTTTTGAGAACGTAGCGGACGTAGAGGAGTATAATGTAAAAGGAGCTCATTCAAATACTGAGGTGCTAAACCATTCAGGGCTATATAAGTAATAAGCAATATTTTAAAATCTATATGATTCAAAAGAACAACTCTTTCAGTAATTTAGTGGGTACAGGATCTAATAAACATGTTGTTGGTTTAGATACAGTGATAAGTTTATTTAGTTCTTCCTGTCCTATGGTTGTAAAGCACTGCAGTTTATCTTTGGGTGCGATGGATGAAACTGAAGTGTTAGACGCTGTAAAATCTACATTCGCTATTTTATTTCTAATGTTATCTATTTTATCAGTGAAGAAATTCATGAAGTCATTATTATTTAACGTTGGTGCGATATTTTAATCAGGTGGCGTCTGGTAATTTGTTAATTTAGCCACTGTGCTAAATAAAAACCTGTCTATAGCTGGACATACTGTTTTTCCATGCAATTCTAAAAACTTCCAAGTTAGTTTTTCTCCATTTGCTTTCAAGACTACGAGTTTCTTTCTTGAGAGAGTGAGTATTACTGTTATACCATGGCACAGTACGTTTTTCTCTAACCTTTTTAAAATTGATGGGGGCAACAACTTCTAATGTATTAGAGAAAATAGTGCCCATGTTGTCAGTTGTCAGCCACCATAGTCAAATGTTTACAGGGAGCCAGAGCGCCAGAGCAGATCTTGGCAAATTTAAAAGTGCTGGCTAATGCTAAACGTAAATACAGCAAGATTGTTATTCATGCTGGCACAAATGATGTTCGCCAGTCGGAGATCACTAAACATAACTTTAAAGAGGTGTGTGAACTTGCAAGCACGATGTCAGACACTGTAATATGCTCTGGTCCCCTCCCTGCTCACCGTGGTGACGAGATGCATAGCAGATTGTCATCACTCAATGGCTGGATGTCTAAGTGGTGCCCACAGAATAACATAGGTTTCATAGACAATTGGACGAGCTTTTGGGGCAGACCTGACCTGTTGAAAAGAGATGGTCTTCATCCCTCCTGGGGTGGTGCCACTCTTCTCTCTAGAAATATGGCAAATAGTCTTAGTGTTTATACTTGACTAACGGGGCCCAGGTAAGGAAGCAGACAGACTGGCTAAACCGACTGTCTGCTAGCTGCCTCCCGGTACAGAGGTCAGTTAGTTCTCAGCACATAGAGACTTTTTCACCTAGATATCACACTATAGAGACTGTGTCTGTTCCCCGAACTAGAAAATACAAAAAACGTCCAAACCAAGTTAAGATTAACAATTTAATTGAGGTTCAACAAATAAAAAAACAGAAGCAATATGGATAAACAACAAAGCTTGACTTATTGAATATCAGTTCCCTTTCTACGAAAACACTTTTTGTAAATAATATGATCACTGATCATAATATAGATGTACTCTGTTTGACAGAAACCTGGCTAAAACCTGATGATTATATTATTTTAAATGAGTCCACTCCCAAGATTACTGTTATAAACATGAGCCGCGTGTCACGCTGTCTAGTCTCTGTTTCCCTGGGTGTCCACTAGTGAGCTCACTTCCCCTTAGGCACTTCACCGTAGGCACTAGAATTCCTCTAGTCTGGTCCTGTCTTCACAGTAATTGCACTCCTGTTAACTGCACCATGTGCAGGCAATATATTGTCATTAGCCTCCCTATATATTCCAGTCTTTTCCTGTTGTTTGTATGGAGTCCTTACCGTTCATGTTATTCAGCCTTCTCGTTCCCTGAGATTCATCCCTGCCTTCTCGTCCTCCGAGTTCCCGTTCCGTTCCGTTCCTTTTCCTTTCCTTTCCTTTGTTTGTTTTTGTTCTGGACTGATTGTTGGTTTTGACCTTGGATTGTTTGACCTCTATTTTGGATTATCCCTCAATAAAGCATACCTGCTTTTGGATCTCTGGGTGCACAAATCGTCACAGAAGGACTCCATCAACAACAGATCTAGCGGTATGTCTTTTCATGTCTCCTCCCCAACCAGCATGGTGGAGCGGAGGGCTAAATATTTTAAGTTAACCTCCTTCCGCCAAGAGGGCAATGATGTGGGTGCCATGGCACTTGTGTTATGGTCCCTGGCCGAGGGCATGGGGTACAATGATGTGGCCCTTAAGGACTATTTTAATACTGGACTGGATGACCCGGTTCCTCAGAAGGAACTGGATCAATTGGACACATTCGGGTTCTGGTAGCTTGTATGCTACTTGCAGCATTGGCTTCTGTGGAATGCCCCAGCCACTCTTGTCTCTTCCGGTAGGATGGCCACCAGCCCAGAGCCACTGCCCAAGATGGCCGCCAGCCCAGCGTCACAGCACAAGGTGGTCCAGGACTTGCAGCTACAGTGGGCTTTCCTGAGTTGAGTCATATTCCCGTTGACCCTCCAGAGTCGAGTCAGGTGCTTATGGACCCTCCAGAGTCAGGGTTAGTCACCGTTGACCTTCTAGAATCAGGGTTAGTCACCGTCGACCTTCCAGAGTCAGGGTTAGTCACCGTTGACCTTCCAAAGTCAGGGCTAGTTCCTGTTGACTACCCAGAGTCAAGTCAAATTCCTGTTGACTACCCAGAGTGGAGTCAGGCTCCATTTGACCATCCAGAGTCGAGTCACTTTCCAGTTGATCCTCCTGAATCAAGTCAGATTCCTATTGACTTTCCAGAGTCAAGTCAGGTGCCCGTTGACTTTCCAGATTTGAGTCAGGTTCCGGTTGACCCTCCAGAGTCGAGTCAGATTCTCATGGACCCTCTAGAGTCAGGGTTAGTCACCGTTGACCTTCCAGAGTCAGGGCTAGTTCCTCTTGACCTTCCAGAGTTGGGTCAGGTTCCAGTTGACCCTCCAGAGTCGAGTCAGGTGCTCATGGACCCTCCAGAGTCAGGGTTAGTCACAGTTGAACTTCCAGAGTAAGGGTTAGTCACCGTTGACCTTCCGGAGTCAGGACTAGTCACCATTTACCTTCCAGAGTCAGGGCTAGTTACCATGGACTTTCCAGAGGCAAGGCTAGTCAACGTTGACCTTTCAGAGTCAGGTCAAGTCACTGGTGATCTTCAAGGACAGAAGAGTCAAGTCACTGGTGATCTTCAAGGACAGAGTCAAGTCACCACTGATCTTCATGTACAAAAGTCACAGACCTCTTCCCGTCACAGAGGTCAGTTAATTCTCAGCACATAGAGACTCTTTCACCTAGAAATCACACTATAGACACTGTGTCTGTTCCCCGAACTAGAAAATACAAAAAACGTCCAAACCAAGTTAAGGTTAACAATTTAATTGAGGTTCAACAAATAAAAAACAAATGCAATATGGATAAACAAATGATAAAGATTGGCTTATTGAATATCAGATCCATTTCTACGAAAAAACTTTTTGTAAATAATATGATAACTGATCATAATATAGATGTGCTCTGTTTGACAGAAACTTGGCTAAAACCTGATGATTATATTATTTTAAATGAGTCCACCCCCCAAGATTATTGTTATAAACACGAGCCGAGTCTAAAAGGCAAAGGGGGAGGAGTTGCTTCAATTTATAACAACGTTTTCAGGATTTCTCAGAGGGCAGGCTTCAAGTATAACTCGTTTGAAGTAATGGTGCTTCATATAACATTATCCAGAGAAACCAATGTTAATGATAAATCCCCTGTTATGTTTGTACTGGCTACTGTATACAGGCCACCAGGGCACCATACAGACTTTATTAAAGAGTTTGGTGATTTTCGTATTGCTTGGCGGGAAAGTAGCATATCCATAGAAAAGCATTAAAAACTGCTAGATCTGATTACTTTTCTTCTCTTTTAGAAGAAAACAAACATAACCACAGGTATTTATTCAATACAGTGGCTAAATTAATGAAAAATAAAGCCTCAACAAGTGTTGACATTTCCCAACACCACAACAGTAATGACTTTATGAACTACTTTACTTCTAAAGTCGATACTATTAGAGATAAAATTGCAACCATTCAGCCGTCAGCTACCGTATCACATCAGACAGTGCACTATAGACCCCCTGAGGAACAGTTCCACTCATTCTCTACTATAGGAGAGGAAGAATTGTATAAACTTGTTAAATCATCTAAACCAACAACATGTATGTTAGACCCTATACCATCTAAGCTCTTAAAAGAGGTGCTTCCAGAAGTCATAGGTCCTCTTCTGACTATTATTAATTCCTCATTGTCATTAGGATATGTCCCCAAAACCTTCAAACTGGCTGTTATTAAGCCTCTCTTAAAAAAGCCACAACTTGACCCCAGAGAACTTGTTAATTATAGACCAATCTCGAATCTCCCTTTTCTGTCCAAGATACTAGAAAAGGTGGTATCCTCACAATTATATTCCTTCTTCGAGAATAATGGTATATGTGAGGATTTCCAGTCAGGATTTAGACCGTATCATAGTACTGAGACTGCTCTCCTTAGAGTTACAAATGATCTGCTTTTATCATCTGATCATGGGTGTATCTCTCTATTAGTTTTATTGGATCTTAGTGCTGCGTTTGACACAATTGACCACAACATTCTTTTGCATAGACTTGAACACTTTGTTGGCATCAGTGGAAGTGCATTAGCATGGTTTAAATCGTACTTATATGACCGCCATCAGTTCGTAGCAACGAATGAAGATGTATCATATCGATCACAAGTGCAGTATGGAGTACCTCAAGGCTCAGTACTAGGGCCGCTCTTCACGCTTTATATGTTACCCTTGGGAGATATCATCAGGAAACATGGTGTTAGCTTTCACTGTTATGCTGATGATACGCAGCTCTATATTTCCTCGCAGCCTGGTGAAACACACCAATTTGAAAAACTAATGGAATGCATAGTCGATATAAAAAAATTGGATGACGAGTAATTTCTTACTGCTAAATTCAGAAAAAACAGAGGTGTTAATCATAGGGCCTAAAAACTCTGCTTGTAATAACCTAGAACACTGTCTAAGACTTGATGGTTGCTCTGTCAATTCTTCGTCATCAGTTAGGAACCTAGGTGTGCTACTTGATCGCAATCTTTCTTTAGAAAGCCACGTTTGTAGCATTTGTAAAACTGCATTTTTCCATCTCAAAAATATATCTAAATTACGGCCTATGCTCTCAATGTCAAATGCAGAAATGTTAATCCATGCATTTATGAATTCAAGGTTAGACTATTGTAATGCTTTATTGGGTGGTTGTTCTGCACGCTTGGTAAACAAACTACAGCTAGTCCAAAATGCAGCAGCAAGAGTTCTTACTAGAACCAGGAGGTATGACCATATTAGCCCGGTCCTGTCCACACTGCACTGGCTCCCTATCAAACATCGTATAGATTTTAAAATATTGCTTATTACTTACAAGGCCCTGAATGGTTTAGCACCTCAGTATTTGAATGAGCTCCTTTTACATTATACTCCTCTACGTCCGCTACGTTCTCAAAACTCAGGCAATTTGATAATACCTAGAATATCAAAATCAACTGCGGGCGGCAGATCCTTTTCCTATTTGGCGCCTAAACTCTGGAATAACCTACCTAACATTGTTCGGGAGGCAGACACACTCTTGCAGTTTAAATCTAGATTAAAGACCCATCTCTTTAACCTGGCATACACATAACATACTAATATGCTTTTAATATCCAAATCCGTTAAAGGATTTTTAGGCTGCATTAATTAGGTAAACCGGAACCGGAAACACTTCACATAACACCGTACTTTCTACATCATTAGAAGAATGGCATCTACGCTAATATTTGTCTGTTTCTCTCTTGTTCCGAGGTCACCGTGGCCACGAGATCCAGTCTGTGTCCAGATCAGAGGGTCACTGCAGTCACCCGGATCCAGTACGTATCCAGACCAGATGGTGGATCAGCACCTAGAAAGGACCTCTACTGCCCTGAAAGACAGCGGAGACCAGGACAACTAGAGCCCCAGATACAGATCCCCTGTAAAGACCTTGTCTCAGAGACAAGACCACAGGAAACAGATGATTCTTCTGCACAATCTGACTTTGCTGCAGCCTGGAATTGAACTACTGGTTTTCGTCTGGTCAGAGGAGAACTGACCCCCCAACTGAGCCTGGTTTCTCCCAAGGTTTTTTCTCCATTCTGTCACCGATGGAGTTTCGGTTCCTTGCCGCTGTCGCCTCTGGCTTGCTTAGTTGGGGTCACTTCATCTACAGCGATATCGTTTACTTGATTGCAAATGAAAACAGACACTATTTCAACTGAACAGAGATGACATAACTGAATTCAATGATGAACTGCCTTTAACTATCATTTTGCATTATTGAGACACTGTTTTCCAAATGAATGTTGTTCAGTGCTTTGACGCAATGTATTTTGTTTAAAGCACTATATAAATAAAGGTGATTGATTGATTGAAAGGCAAGTCACCACTGATCTTCATGAACAAAGGCAAGTCACCACTGATCTTCATGAACAAATACAAGTCACCAATGATCTTCATGAACAAATGCAAGTCACCAATAATCTTCATGAGCAGAGTCAAGTCAGCACTGATCTTCTGGAATCCAGTATAAACACCATGGGATTACCAGAGTTTCGTCACTTCTCTGTGGAACTACTCGAGCCTCTCCACAGCTCTAATGAACTTCCAGAGTCTCTCCTTGCCTCTGCGGAACTTCCAGAGACTCATTGTATCTCAGTCAAACTCTCTGAGGACCCGACTATTCCTGTTGTGGCCATGGAGGCTACCCCTAACATGTTCATGTTTTATATTTCAGACTTGCCCAACTAGACTTGTCCTCCCGTTGGCCCAGCCACACGGATGTGGTGGTCTTCTGCTCCGCCCTGGGGGCTTTCTGCCTCGACCACAAGGATGTGGTGGTCTTCTGCTCCGCCCTGGGGGGCGTCTGGTTCGACCACACGGATGTGGTGGTCTTTTGCTCCGCCCTGGGGGACTCCGATCTCGACCACATGGACGTGGTGGTCTTCTGCTCCGCCTTGGGGGGCTTCCGCCCTGACCACACGGTTGTGGTGGTCTTTTGCTCCGCCCTGGGTGGTTTCCGCCCTGACCACACGGTTGTGGTGGTCTTCTGCTCCGCCCTGGGGGGCTTCCGCCCTGACTACACGGTTGTGGTGGTCTTCTGCTCTGCCCTGACCACACGGATGTGGTGGTCTTCTGCTCCACCTTGGTGGGCGTCACGTGATGTCCTTCGTGGACTGATGTTTTTGTGTTTTTTGTTTTTTCTGTCTGTCTTCCTCCTATGGACCTGGCCCTCCATCCCTCCCCCTGATCCTCCGCCGGTCCACCACCCTCCAGGACTCCTTGTTTTGTGTTGCACTTCTCTTGTCTCTGTTTCCCAATTTTTACCTGGTCGTCTTGTCTCTGTTTCACTTCCCCTGAGCTCACTTCCCCTTAGGCACTTCTATTCTATTGTCATTAGCCTCCCAATATATTCCAGTCTTTTCCTGTTGTTTGTATGGAGTCCTTACCCTTCGTGTTACCAGCTTCCTCGTATTCCGAGTTCCCTCATTTTCTTCTCGTCCTTCAAGTTCCCATTCCGTTCCGTTCCCTTTCCTGTTCCATTCCTTGTTTGTTTATTTTATTTGCTTTGGACTGCTTTATTGGTTTTGGCTTTGGCTTGGCTTTGGATTACATTTTTGGATTACCCCATTTAATAAATACCTGCATTTGGGATCTCTCTCTCTCCCTGTGTCTCTCTGGTGCACGAATCGTCACACCGCGTCTATAAAGCAAAGGTGGAGGTGTTGCTTCAATTTATAACAATGTTTTCAGGATTTCTCAGAGGGCAGGCTTCAAGTATAACTTGTTTGAAGGAATGGTGCTTCATTTAACATTATCCAGAGAAACAAATGTTAATGATAAATCCCCTGTTATATTTGTACTGGCTACTTTATACAGGCCACCAGGGCACCACACAGACTTTATTAAAGAGTTTGGTGATTTTACATCCAAGTTAGTTCTGGCTGCAGATAAAGTTTTAATAGTTGCTGATTTTAATATCAATGTTGACAATGAAAAAGATGCATTGGGATCAGCATTTATAGACATTCTGAACTCTATTGGTGTTAGACAACACGTTTCAGGACCTACTCATTGTCGAAATCATACTCTAGATGTAAGACTGTCACATGGAATTGATGTTGATAGTGTTGAAATTATTCAGCCAATTAATGATATCTCATATCATTATTATTTAGTTCTGTGCAAACTTCATATAGCCAAAATTGTAAATTCTACTTCTTGTTACAAGTATGGAAGAACCATCATTTTTACCACAAAAATATTGTTTTTTAAGTTATCTTCCTGATGTATCCAAATTCCTTAGCATATCCAAAACCTCAGAACAACTTGATGATGTAACAGAAACTATGGACTCTCTCTTTTCTAGCACTTTAAATAAAGTTGCTCCTTTACGCTTAAGGACAGTGAAGGAAAACAGTTTGACACCATGGTATAATGAGCATACTCGCACCCTAAAGAGAGCAGCCCGAAAAATGGAGCACAGCTGGAGGAAAACAAAACTAGAGGTATTTCGTATTGCTTGGCGGGAAAGTAACCTATCCTACAGAAAAGCATTAAAAACTGCTAGATCCGATTACTTTTCTTCGCTTTTAGAAGAAAACAAACATACCCACAGGTATTTATTCAATACAGCAGCTAAATTAACTAAAAATAAAGCCTCAACAAGTGTTGACATTTCCCAACACCACAGCAGTAATGACTTTATGAACTACTTTACTTCTAAAATTGATACTATTAGAGATAAAATTGCAACCATTCAGCCGTCAGCTACAGTATCACATCAGACAGTGCACTATCGACCCCCTGAGGAACAGTTCCACTCATTTTCTACTATTGGAGAGGAAGAATTGTATAAACTTGTTGAATCATCTAAACCAACAACATGTATGTGTAGCAACAATAACTTTCTGGGGAATAATTAACTCAAATGAAGTGAATATTCATTGAATATATGAATATAAATATTCTATGTCTATGAATATAACGTGCTTATTGCTTACAAATATTAAATTACCCAAAGAGGGAATATTTAATCATTTAAAGGTAACCTTTACTAGAATTGATTTAAGTTAATCTAGACAATCTGTTCGTCCCGCGAACTGGAAGCTAGACTTCCTTATCAAAATTCAATAAAAATACCCTTCTTACAAACTCCAAGAAATATTAATCTTCTGATCAGGAAAAAAAATAAAAATATTTTCTGTGTCTGTACTATTAAGATTACGAAAATTAATTCATATAAAACAAAGATTGTAGCTTAGATCACACGATTCAGGGACTTCGATCTCAATGAGCAATAAAACAATTCAATTCAAGCAAATTATGGTATTTAATAAAAACAGACTAAAGAGTACATAACTACAATTCACACGGAGTAAATATGAGTATATAGCAAAACGAAAATACAATTTAAACAAGGTAAATGAACAAGAATAGTAATGAGATAGAGAGGGAAATAAATGAGAGAGAGAGAGGGGTCAGAGAAAGTGAAAGTGAAGACCAATCTCGGCGTGACAATTTCAAACAGTTAACTTTGCAAGAGACCCCAAGTCATTGAATAATTTCACAAACATGGAATAGCCTAGACAACCTTAAACAGCAATGTAAGAAAACAGCAAAGTTGCGATGTAAGAAAGTACTTGCTTTGATCTGGCTCTTGTGTGTAGCTGAGTTCAAATTGTCCGTCGGTGCAGGCTTCAGCGTTGTTCTTTCCAGAGCAGATGATGCATGAGCTTGATGGTTAACGCGAATGTAAACTTTGCCAAAAGATGATTAGACTAAAGTTCGTTTGGCTCGTGAAGACAGTGAAGACCCTAACCCTAAGTCAAATATCAGAAGACAATAAAGAAAAACTATGAAACGAAAAGTAAAAAAGAACAAACAGAGAACTTCTTGAAGTCCGGTTGCGAAACTGGGAACCCCCTTTTCTCTCTGGCGGAATGCCAAGAACACAGGTTTCCTTAAGCTTTTACGTAAAAGTAGGTTTACACCTATCTTTCCGTATGAGCCAATGAAGTGCAAGAAACTGAGGTGGGAAAAATCTTCTTTGTTTGCTGATCTCCGCCCACTGGTCTAATTTATGGCGATGACAAAATTAAACATTTTTCCTAATCAAGATTGTTCCTCTGATACAATGCATCTTTTTGTAATTTGCTATCAAGATTCGTTACAGTCGTGTCTTTACGATTATACAGACACCAAAAACTATGATTTTGCAAATCAAATATACAGAGATACAGAGTTGTTCCTAACTACATGCATATAAAGTTTGATTAAACACACAGTGACATTCATATATTCCACTATGCCACATACATACATTTGAGCACATAAAGGGAGACATTAAAATACATTTAGAGGTAGTTTTATGGGAAAAAGGTCCATGGGCTAGCCAAAAATGCTTGTGCCTGTTACTGAATGTGTGTGCGTCTGTTCTGTCGAATGTGTGATCGTGCCGTGAGTGAAAAGGGCGGGTGTTTGTCTTTCCTTTGAAGTTCGATATTGTATCTCTGGATAGTCTCCAAGGCGTTATAATTCTCATCCATGCCAGGATGTTGCCGCCATGGCGGCACCCGGGTGGTGAGTTATGTTGGAAGATGTTGTAAAACAAAGGTCCTTGTTTTTCTTTAACTCACGTTCTGGTCTTTGAGTGTAGAATGTGTTAAAGAGTCAGGATTCATTAATATGGAACAGATGGTTGAATACCATCCGCTCATTGGTGTTACATTCCCACTTTGTGGTTGGATAATGCTCTGTAGTCATTATCGGACAACACCCATCACAATGGTCGGATGGCAGGTGAATCCTGACAGTCGGATAGCATTTGTTTGTTAGGGCTGAGGACTCAGCTCAATGAGGTCCTTATCCATCTCTGGTGTGGTACCTTCCCTTCAGGGTTTCCATCGGAGACCTCCAATCCTGGTTTTCTTGAGTTTAGCTGCAGAGATTCGCATCTCGTTGAGTTTCCTGTATAGGACTAAGGCCAAGCCAAGGGTCAGGGTGTGGCCGACGACCATGGAGATACACAGTGCTGTGTCAGCTGCAGTCCAGTATTGATTCCATCAGATTCCATCAGTATTGTCTCTGAGAAACAGTTTGCTGGGGCCTAGGTAGTGGATATCTTTAGTTAGGGTGCACATGTGCAGGTTTGGGGCTAAGTACAGCTGGGTGTTGCTGTCATGGTACTCCACCACCTCAGGGGTATGTATCTTGATATGAGTGTTATCCTTCCAGAACCCCACATTAACAATGTCTTTGAGTCTGTAGATACGGCTCGACTCTATGATGGGTAAGTTCAGGAGGAAACTCATCTCCTTCTGCTCAGGATCCACATAAAGGGGAATAGCGCTACCTAGAGAGTAGGCAAGGTGGATTTGCACAGGATCAGTGGGTATGGTGATGGCGGAAGCCAGCACATTTTGCATCAGGCTTAAGGGTATCAGGTATGGTGGAATTCTTCCCATGGCTAGACTGTCGATGTAAGAACTCATTTCCCGTAACATGTCAGTCATTAATGCTGTGACCAGCTGCGTTTGGGCAAAGTCATTCTGGAAGACAGTGAACAGCTGTTTCATGGAGTTCACGGTCTGGTTCAAAAGCACGCTGTGAGTGTTGAGAATGACCACCGTTCCTTTCAAAGTCTTTCCAATGGTTTGCAAGGATGCACTCTGTGTAGTGAGTTGCTCTTTTAACTGTGGCAGTTCAGTCTGAATTTCAGCCACATGCCATCTTACAGTGGCTATGTTTACTGCATTGACACTGGACATACCGATGTTGAACAGAGTTCCAACAGCAGCAGCGGCTCCGAGCAACGCTCCCAGGAAACGTTTGGAGTGGCGGTTGTGTCCACCTAATTCCGCCTGGGTAACAGTCATCTTCTCAAGTTGGTTGAGCATGTGCTTGACATCGGCCTCGGCGTGCTGGAGGGAGTCCTCTGTCCAACGGGCACTGGCCCAGCTGTACTGGGCTACTGCGCAGGGGTAGTGTGCTCTGTAGACGTTGCAGGGGTCATGTCGAACGTATACTTTCTGGGTGTACATCAGACAATTTGTGATCAGGAGTCCAGGTTGTGCTCTCAATACAATGCCTGAGGCAGGACTCGGTGTGATAATGTCTGATGACGGCTGGCCTCTGGTTGACTGGAGGCACAGGATGACAATCCACAGCAGCATCCTGTTACAGGCCAGAGAGAGAGAGATAGGGAGGAAAAGGAAAAAAAAGAGAGAGAGAGAACAGGTCAGTGAGGTTTGTCCCAGGTTGGATGGGACAGTCTCTTAGCATAGATGGCGGCGGTTGAGTTTAGCTTGCATTGGCCCCTCCCTCTCTTTCTCTGCTAGTGGCCACATGTCTCTTAATCTGGTTACGGTGGACCCATTTGAGAACTGGTTCTCTCGATCCCCGGCTTTGCTGAATTTGGTACGCAACTGGGTCCCATCCAGTGTGGCAGGAATTTCTTTGAAAGCCGCTGGGAGCCTGTTTGAGTTGGCAGGGTGAAGCTGTAATACATTTATGCTTTCTGGCCTTCAGCGCTTTTTTGTCTATGGAGCTCGTCAAGGTACTGGAATGTGGTGTAAGCGGTGACAAGGTTGGAGTCTCCTGGTTGATTCAGCAAGTGTAGTGGAAGGGTCATCTGCCGCCCAGTCATGAGTTCAAAAGGGGACACCCGTGTTGATTCCTGTGGGGTGGCTCTGATGGCCATCAACACAAGGGGTAGTTTCACATCCCAATCTTTCTGGTTAGCAGACACATACTTTTTCAGCATGGCAACACCGCTCGGTTCGATCTCTCTACCTGGCCGGATGTGATTGGATGGTGGCTGATGTGTAGTTTAGCTTGTACCCCTAGGCATTTCCAGATCTGTTGCATGATCTCGGCCATGAAGTGGGTACCTCTGTCTGAGTTGACTCTCAGTGGCAATCCAAACCGGGAGAAGATATGGTTCATCAGGAGGTATGCCGTGGTTTGGACAGTGTCATTGGGTGCTGGCAGACACTCTACCCACTTGGTAAACTGGCAAACCACCGTGAGAAAGTACTCGTTGCCTCTTGTTGATATGGGCAGGGGCCCGTACCCAGTCAATTTGGAGGTCTGACCATGGAAATGTGATTCCTCTGTGTTGCAGTGGGGCTCTGTGGTTTGGGTTTGCTGGTGTGAACTGGCAGCACACAAGACATTCTCTGATGTACTCTGCCACATCTTGCTGCATGCCGGGCCAAAATGCCACCTGTCTCAGTGTGTCATACGTGGCTCTGGCACCGTGGTGTCCAGCACATGGTGTGTCGTGGGCGTACATTAGCATTACCCCCTTTTGGCATCGTGGCGCCACGAGCCCTGGCGATGTGCTGTAATCAGGTGCAAACCACAGAATGTCGTCCTGTACACGTAGCATGTGTCTGGTGTTATATAGGTGTCGGAGGCATGAGTCATCATTGAGCTCAGCCTCAGTGATAGGGTGGTTGGAGGGGTCAGAGAGGTGGTTAAGAATTGTCTTTATGAAAGTGTCAGAGGCTTGCATATCCACAATGTTGTTGTTGGAAATCTGCGGAGTTAGCGATAGCGACTGTGAGGCGGCCACTGCCACAGCTGAAGGTCGTTTGCTGTGGGTTAACACTGCAACATCGGGGCTGGGTGTGGGTTCTGGGGGTGAACACACCTCCCCGTGTAGTGCGCCTGTTTTGGCGAGGGCGTCGGTTTGATTATTTAAGTCTTTGTCCAGCTCTGGTAGCTTCGAGTGTCCTTTTACCTTCTTCCAGTACACAGTCCTATTGTGCATTTCGGTGATGTTATCACATTCCTGGAACAGGAATGCAGCTGACACCTAATTTGAAGTGTTGTGGTCGGTGTGTTGTGGTCGTTGTCCCACAGCACTCCTGCACCTGCCTTAAGGATGCCGTCGTGGTTGTAGGAGCATCCATCGATGTAGGCTGTGAGCATGCCTTGACACGCATTCTCCATGTAGCCATTAACCATGTGGCTATGCGTGAATTGGTGACCACGCCATCTCGGATTCGCTGGCTGTTGAGGAACATTACTGGCTGGTGGCAAGTCTCTATGATAACTTTCTGTGCCCCAATGTAATTGGAGAATCGCTGAATGGCCCATACAGTGCAGAGCAGAGCTTTTTCACAGTCTGAGAACTTACACTCTGGTGGAAGCAGTGTCTTGCTGGCATAGGGAACTACTTTCTTGTCTTGGTCATGCCGTTGGTACAGGCCAGCACTGAGACATTGGTTGGAAAACCCAGCTTCCATGTAGAATTCCTTTTGTGGATCGGGGTAAGCAAGACACAGAGCTGTACATAAATGTCTTTTTAGTTCTTTCATGGCATGTTCTTGAGCCTTTGACCAGATGAAAGGGCAGTCTTTTTTTAGCATAGCAATTAGAGGTCTGGCAATGTCTGAGTAGTTTTCGATGAACTGTCGAGAGTAATTGCATAGCCCTAGACAAACTCCGCAGCTCAGAGACGTTGGTGGGAGGCTTGATGTTTTGAATGGCATGAATGCGGTTTGACTGAGGTTCAATGCCTTGGGATTCGATGAGCAGGCCCACGTAGTTAACCTTAGTACGGCACCACTGTCCTTTGTGGAAGGTGTTGTGTTAATTTTATCTGACTAAAGAAATATGCAGATGTTCTCTCCAAACATCCAAATTTCAAACCAGCAAAGGCAATTTAAACCATTGTTCTTACCTTTGATGTCTTCTTTGTGGCAATGGAGAGTTCTGCACTTCTTCCCACCAGAACCAGATCAGCTCAGTTGAGTCTTTGCCTCTGCAGAGCTTGGGAATACAGAATCAGGAACAAACTAAAATAATAACTTTACTCGTAATAAATTACTCAGAAACTTGTTTAAAGGTTTTTACGCATCACCATTGTACATGGCTTCGCTTTATTTTAAACACTAACTCATGAGCAAAATATTAACAAGTAAAAACAAAAGTAAAAGCGTAAGTCTTCACCCCGAGATGCGGCAGGGGATGTGTCCAGACCATAACATTATATAGTCCCAAAAACAATACATCATTTCTTCTGGATGCCTCCTTTTGGTAAAACACATTAACACATCCGCTTGCACGCACACACTTACAGTCAGGTTGATATGGATACAGGAAGTTAACATTTCCTTTTTTGGCAACCCCTCTTCTGCTCACATACATTAAGTAATTGCTGCTCTATCTTCTTTCCATTAAAGCAAATTAATATTTTCTTTAAGCTGTTACAAAATCGTAAGGCGTAGGCTAAGTAAGTAACTATTGATAAACTGCACAGCATCCTCCTCCCTGTGTTAATCAGATTAAACACATTACAATACAATTTTTTAGAAAGAAAGTCCATCCTGCAATCCAGATTGCAAGATGCATTTCCTTGCACACTCATTGTTATCTTAGCAAAAAGCAAGCATATGTGACAGTCTCAACTGGCTTACATGACAGTTTCAACTGTTGAGCAAATGTTAACATCATACATTTCTTATTACTGCCCTTTAGAGTTGATGTCTAACAAATCATATATCTCATTGTTACCTTTTAAGGGTTTTCTGGTCTTGCAACAGAGGTTTGGAATCTCAAGGCCTCGATACCATTTGCCAGAGACTGTAACTCCAAATCATCATTAACCAACTCAATACAATTAATGATTTCTCTCATAATTTTTATTATCTTCTTATTCATGCCTTCTTGTCTTCGCACCAGTTGAATCATTCTTCTTATCTTAGAAACGATTTTCTGCTGGTCCGTCGGTTGATCTCCTCTTCTGTTTCTCTCGACGCTTGTCTTTCTTCTTTTGTCGTTTAACTTTCTTGTTCCAGTCTTTCTGGAGGCCTTCAACAAGTAAATCATCAAAATCAATCTTTAATTTACCTGATTCATTATCACAGTTACCCAGTGAGACACGATTGGGAATATTGTGACTAGGTGACCCCATCTCAAAATTGGGAATCTCCAAAACAAAGGCGATCTTGGCTCCGGCGGTGGATAATTGGAACAAAACATAGTCTATTTATTTCAGGTGGTCAGCCACCGTTGTGCTCTTCATGAGAACATCATCTACATAGATCAGATTACCTCTCATTCTAGCATCTGGGCAGGCTTTGTTCAGAAAGATGTTGAATTTAGCTGGTAAGTTGGCGTAGCCGAACGGACACCTGTTGAAGGTGAACTGTCAGTTGCCAAATGTGAATGCCAACTTGTGTTGGTCTTCCGGGTGCACCGGAATGGTCCAAAATCCAGAGGCCACATCAAGTGTAGAGAAGATTGTGGCTCCTCTGATTCAGGGTAGTTCTTGTTCTAGCTGGGTCATGGGCCATCGTGACAGTGGCACCTGTTGATTCAGTTTCCTGTAGTCAATGGTTGGTCGCCATTTGCCATTAGGTTTGAGGACGGGCCAGATGGGGGCTGAGTAGGTGCTGTTGCATGGACGGATGACCCCCTTTTCCAGCATAGATTCGATGATCTCCTGCACTGGTTTGTGTGAGGCGATGGGAATCTTGTACTTTTTGACAAAAGTGGGAGGAGCATCAGGGTGCGTAGGGATGCGCACCATGTGGAGGTAGGTGAGACAACAGTCTAGAGAGTCTTTGGCAAAGGATTATTTGAACTTATACAAAACTTGTCTGAGTCCTTGACATTTCGTATCGCTCTGAAGTGCTTTAGCGTCTTGTAGAATTTGCTGCACTTGAGATTCAAAACCTGGGTAAGGCACTTCCATCGGTGTGTCATCAGTCGGTTTGGTATTGAGAGGTGTAGTAGGTTCATTACCCTCACCGACATTCTGGTGGGAGACTGCGTATATTGTGAGGTGTTGGTACTCGGTCAGCTCCGTTCTGCAGACCTGGTCTTTGGACACCGACATGACAGATGTGATGGCAATGAGTTTGAAGGGTGCAGTGAACAATGTATTGTCTGTACTCCCTTCGGGTATCAGTGCAGGTGGAATGGGCCCAATGACAGGTAGTACAAGTTCAAAGTCATGAAAGTCATGGCTTACTAGCCATCCCAGCCGGTAGGCCTTTGGGATGTTGATGTCAGTTGCCGTGCAGTTGTTGAACAGGATGTAGACTACACGAGATGACACTTCAGTGAGGGGTGTGGCTTCCAGTGTGAGTGCGAGTTCCACACATTCAGGTGAGGGTTGGAAGAAACCCAGCATGTGGTTTAAGGTTTTACCCCATCGCATGTTGAGCCGAATAGCGACCCCTTTGGTGTAAAATGGTAAATGGACTGCATTTATATAGCGCTTTCAACAGACCACATGGCCATCCAAAGCGCTTTACAATTTGCCTCACATTCACCCATTCACACACACATTCACACACCGACGGCGGTGTCTGCCATACAAGGCGCCATCCAGCTCGTCGGGAGCAGCTGGGGTTAGGTGTCTTGCTCAAGGACACCTCGACACTTGGTCAGGTGGAGCCGGATCGAACCACCAACCTTCCGGTTTGTAGACAACCTACATGAACCACTGAGCCACTGCCGCCCATAAGCTGGTACCACCGTTTCCTGTTCGTTGACTAAGGTGCAGACTTCTGGGATGGTCTGCCCTGACATGAGGTTGTCATGGTTGATGGAAACGTGTGGCTGCAAAGTCAATGGGGCCCATACAACTTCATTAAAAATGTCCACATGAGCCTTGAGGTGAATCAAGAGGTCTGCTCCAATGTAAACATCGTGGGGCAGGTACAGAAGGACCAGGAAATAATGAGTCAGGCACCTGTAATTCCATTTCATGTGCAAAGCGCAGATTCCTCTGGCAGACACCATTGAGGATGGGTTTGAGTTCAAAGGGAAACGGGTGCGCTTGCTGGTATAAGGGAGGTCAGGTGTCTTCTCAATGATTGCATTGTATAGTGAGAGACTAATGGCTGAGTTGTCTGCCCATATGGCCAGAATCCTGTCCGTTGTTGTTATATCATGCAGCTTCAGTTCGGGGCAGTAGGTATCAGAGTCTTTGGTGGCCTTGAAGGTACAGAGGATCGAACTTGAGCCTGGGTTCGTTGTTGAGACTGGGTACCCATGGCTGGCTGCTGGGGTTCCCGTGACCTCTGTGACCTTACAGTCTGGCTCTGTGGGAGTTCCTGTGACCTGACAGTCTGGCTCCATGGGAATTCTCGTGACCTCTGTGACCTGACTGTCTGGCACCGGCGACCTGTGTGGCTGGAGGGAAAGAGGTTCTCGCACTTGAGCCCAGACTTTCAGCTGTTAAAACGATCTAGCAGGTCTTTCCCCATGAGAAATGAATAATTGTTCATTGGTGAGACATAAATAGGATGTACTAGACTCATAGGACCAATCGTCAGGTGGGTGGGAGCTACATTTCTGAGCTGGATGTCATTTTGGCTGTATGACTGCACATTCTGCTTGCAAGTGTGAAAATTAAGAGTTCGATTCTGTCTCTGAGCTTCAAATTTGAGCTTATCAAATAGTTGAGCTGAAATCAACGTGAGGTCTGAGCCCGTGTCCACAAGGGCTTCAAGTCTCATTTCCTTTTCTAAAATGATGGTTAGGTAGAGTTTCCGAGCTACTCCCTTCTCGATCAGGTTCCCCAGGAGTTTTGGTGTTGGGCTTGTGTGTTGATCGATAAGCAGTTAGGGTATGTTTTGTGTGTTTCATTGTGGTTAAAGATGACCAAAACAGCACTTTCTGGCAGCTCAGTGTGTGGGATGATGCTTTCTTGGTCAGGAGGTGCAGACGTCAGCTGGACTGAGTGGGTGTTGCTATTGTTTGATGATGCAACAGCTAGCGACTGCGCTGCCCTTTGCTGGCTTGGAACGGTCTTGACTCTCGGTTGCTGGGTCTATAACTGGGGTGTTGTTGGGCGCCCTCTAGTGTCAACTCTGAATAGGACTCAGAGACAGGGCAAATAGTTGGATGTTTTACAGTCTTTTCTGACACAGTCTTTTGTTTGGTGTAACCCTTATGTGCTAAACACGTAACTGTTGCATTGACATGCTACGCGGGCACGCTAACACTCCCAAATGGTGGCTGACAGTAGGATGGAGGTTTCGCAGAAACAAAGTTCAGAAGTTAATTTCTTCCTCCATGCCTGGTTCATTTCTTGCTCCGAAGTAGGCACGTCGACGTCGTTTATAGAAATTTGGTGGGGTTTCAAGTCGACCTTGCTTGAGGTCCATTGCGGTTACTAGCCCTGGTCTGATTCTGGATCAGAGAATTCACGCACCAAAGTTTTTCGCAGTTGCTGGTAGTCTGTTTTGACAGTCTCTGGTTGACGGTCTAAGAAACTGCGTACCTCACGAATGGACGTAATTCTGAGAAGGTACAGTTTGTCCCAAGTGGTTACGTTGGTGATAGTTTGTAAGTGAAAGTCTATGTCTTGTAAGTAAGTGTAAATGTCGTGGCCTCCTGCAGGATCTGGGTTGAACGTGGGGATGTTTCTAGCCAGCTTGTCCAGTTCTTTGGGAGTTATGTGTCCGCGGCTGGTGACCCGGACTTTCTGGAAGGGTTTTCCCTCCCCCACTGCTGACAGGGGCTCGTGGAGGGTGGCTGGTGACATTTTGAAAAGCAGGCTTTCACACCCTTTTTCAGCTCGAAGTTCTTGGCTGAAAGGCTGGGGTTCACTGGCCAGGGGAAACTCTGTGGAGTGTGTTTCCTCTTTCTGTTCACTTTGCAGGCTATAAGAATGTTTCATTTCTCTGTCAAGTTCATCTTTGAGAAAGTCTTTACGCTGCGTAAGGTCATGGATTTCAGCTCGGGCCATTTTCAGGTGATTTTCATAGGCCTTAACTTTAGCATCTCTTTCTTTCAGTTCGATTTCAGCCTTTTCAAGGAGGGCTTCACCTTGTCAGAGCTTTGCCTCGAGTCCCCCTCGGGCTTCTCTCACCAAATGTTCTCTTTGGTCTGTGTCCAGACGAAAATTCTCCAGGGGATTTTGAAGTCTTTCCACTTCTTTATGTAGCTCTGGATCTGTAGCGTTCTCTTTCTCGTGCTGGTCTTGGGTCTCGAGAAGTAGCTTATCTAGACGACTCTGGGTGTGGGCCTGATGCTTTAGGGCTTCCTCCGCTTGAAGTCTTAGAGCCGCGGCTTCCTGCTCCAAGTTGCTCTTTTCGCTGATGCGTGCCTGGGCGATGAGGAGGTGAGCTAGGGTCCCTGTGATCCTGACGAGTTCTTTGTGGGTGTAACTCTGCGTCGGATCGTTTGCCATCAGCTGGTCCATCTCAGTGTCCAGTTGTCTCTGGCTCAAGTGCTGCAGGTCACTGGTGTCCTTGGGCAGGAAGGAGGTCGTCATTGTCTCCAGCCATGTCGCTAGCTGATCCCAAGGGACTGCGGGACTGGATGAACACGACATCCTGGCTCACTGTGGACGAGAGAAGCACAGCACACACACAAAGAGGCCAATGCAAGTTTGTTATTTGGCTAACGAGCTATCGTACGGGCTATGCTGTCTATAAGAATTTTGGCTAACTGATGCAGACAGTTAAACAGTGAGGTGGGTCCAATTAGGGTCGGCCCAAAATAGAGACTTGACAGGGGTAGGCTTGTGGGTCACCTGGTGACACCGGCTGCCCGGTTGTCGCTCTACTACTTAGCTCTCTTTGGGGTCTCTCGGGGAACTGTAAGAAACAAAATCACAACAGCATGCAAAAAGGTGAAGATAGGAAAGAGCACAGTGAAAACAAAACAACAAATTAATTGGTCTGCAATTAAATGGAATGAATAAGAACGGTGGAAGTGTTAGGTAGAGAATAAAGGGGCTAAGCCTGCTACTTTTCGCAAGAGTTTCTGCTAGGGCCTACGGCACGTGCGGCTATGGGAGTAAGAGACCTAGGAACAGGGTGTGGCTTACAGAGGAAATGGACCAAACACTTAACATGAATATCTGGGGGAATATCTAATATTCTGTGCCTTATAATAAGTGGATAGGTTTTTATCACATTTGGTTCACCTGGTGGAATCTAGCGGCACGGTCAGCCTCCCTGGCACTCCCAAACACTCAACCGCAGTGTCCCTGGCCCTCTGTTACTCTGGCGCTGCGCCCTCTCAAACAGCTTGTGACTTTTAACACACCCAGGCAACACCAAGATGCAGAGGTGGGTAGTAACGAGTTACATTTACTTCGTTACATTTACTTGAGTAATTTTTCGGGGTAACGAATACTTTTCGGAGTATATTTAAAGATGGGTACTTTATACTCTTACTTGAGTACATTTTTTGGGAAAAATCTGTACTTTTACTTCGTTACTGTGGGCGACGCCCCTCTCGTTACTTTATCTTAATGCAATAAATGCTTCAGTTTATTCCAAACGCGCCGTCTACTTTTCTCTGGACAATGAGCGATGCCCATTCGCGAATGATTCATTCTTTTGAGTCAACTCTGTTCAAAGGCTTGATCAAACCAATTGGCAAACGAGTGAATTGGTTCATGAATCAGTTTGATTGAGTCGTTCAGTTCCATGCTGCACGCGCTGAGTTCTGAAGCGGTTCACTCAGAGTTGTAACGTTTAAGAATATTAGCAGCGTTGAAAACGGGGCTATGGAACTGCACTGAATTGAAAGCTAATCTGCAAAGGCTATTCTTTGCTTGCGATGGAGATCCTTATTAGATGAACGCGTGTGCTGTCTACTGTTTAACAGGTAATAACTTGGGCTACATTCGATTACAGTACACGATACCACTGTGACATTAGTTTGTTGTACGTGTGTGGCTTATAACAGGTTGAATGCAGCTTCCAAAAGACAAAGAATAGCCGATTAAGATTCTATTAATTTTAATACAATCACACCAGTGCGAGTACGTTCAGCAAGTCATATCATCAGCTGCTAAATTCAGATCTGTGATCGCTTGCTGGCGCTGAGCCAGAGACAGACGCGTTTTTACAGCGCCGCGCATTAACCAATCACACACGGTTCTGTTCCGATGAGTCATCGCTGAAATGCCGGTGCTTCCTTCACTCGCTCACTTACTGAATACCTCTTTCTGCCGAATTCTCTCGTCAGAAACAACAAAGTGCAGATGTGTGTACGAATCTATAATTAAGATATTGATTTCACAGTGTTAACAGTTTCAGTGATTTTAATGGTAGTTTCTGAGAGTGAATGAAATCTAGACTGTCAGTGAAAATTATGTTTAATAATGTAAATGTTATTTGCTCTCTTTCTGAACAATGAAAGATTAGTAGCAATATTTATATCACATTAACTTTCAATGTTAAATTCACATTTAAAAAAGTCAGTCGTATTAAAAATATGTTATGGCATGACACCTATATTTGTTACTTAAATAAACAGACAGGGTTTTATAATAAATTACATAAATTGGATTAAAGGCTGATGAAATATATACATTTATACACACACACATACATTACATTTTTTGTCTAAATATCTATATAAAAAAAGGCTCCGTATATATGACCCAAAGTAACTAGTAACTAACTACTTGAGTAGATTTTTTATCCGATACTCTTTTACTCTTACTCAAGTAACTATTCAAGACTAGTACTTTTACTTTTACTTGAGTAAATATTTCTAGAATTACTTTTACTTTTACTTGAGTAAAGTTTTTGGGTACTCTACCCACCTCTGCCAAGATGTCAACCGCCAGACAGCACTACAAAATTGGGCTGTTCCACAGAACCCTCTCTTAAAAAGAGAGTGGCCCCGATTTAGGCCAAGGTTTAGGTACTGGTCCCAGAGATTGCGTCGTGTGTCGGCTGGACCGATTGACCACCGTTGGAGTCCCACATTGCTGATGTCTCCACTGCGTGTTGCAACGGACAGAGATAAGAGGAACTGAGTTTCACTCACAGCCAGTGTTGGTAACTTGGTCGGGCCCCTTGCTCACTGGAAACCTGAGATGACTGTCCAATCACCAAGGGAGTTCTACAATCAAATACACAAAGGATGAACAAAGGAAACTTAAAGTGAAATAAGGTTGGTTTGTTAAATCATCAACTGAGTAAATATATATGTAGAAATGAGAGGTAACAGCTTTACCTAATAATGATAAAAAAAAGAATTATGATAATGATGGTAATTATCAAAATAACCTAAGCCAAAAGAGAGAAGAAAGAGAAACAAACCAAAATGAATATATATATATATATATATATATATATATATATATATAATTAAAATAAAAATAATAATAATAAAAAATTAAAAAAATAAAAAGATAAATAACAAAAGACAGGAATGAAACACGGGAGAAGAAGTAGCTGGTTTTCACCACAAGGGGGCATATTCACTCTCTGGGCTAAACGTGGTGAGCAGAAAACTTAATTAAAATTAAAAATTAAAAACTGGTTTAAATCAAAATTTAAAATAAGCAGGTGAGAAGAATTAAAAGGAAAATCTGAATAATACACTATAATAACCAATGATAACAGTAAGGTGTCATTAATAATTATGAAATTAATCAGAAAGGGTAAAAGCAGACATATGCAATTCAAAACACAACTGAAAATTGAGATCAGGTTTTGTCCATCTGTTGACTCCCATAAACATGTAACAAAATAGCACTTATGATTATAATGTTTTAGAATTAAAATTGGATAACTACGCCAATTTTAGACCAGGAGTTTTTATCGTTTAATTTTGAATATCACTGTGGTTCACCACAAATTCAATAATGATATTTAATAAGCAAGGCCTTTTTAACTGAATCAGAAGAACATCGCTCAGGTTCAGATTTACATATTGCAATTAATAAAAGATTTCTTAATCTTTTAATTATTCATATTAAAATGTTCTCACTGCAGAGAGATCTTGATCTTTCTTAACAGGAGACTTTTAACATTATACTGCAGTTTACTTTTATTAAAATAACAGTGACTATAGGTATTTTTAGAAACTGATAATGTGCTGAACATGTGCTGATAATGGCTTTGTGCCAAATGAGTTCGCTCGAAGTGCGACTTAACTCACAATTCAAAAATGCGCACACATAATATTAACATCCAAAAACAAAAAAAAATACGCATGAAAATTAAAATTAATATTGCTCACAAAAACAAAGTTTGAACGCTGCCCAAATTAAACTCCACCATAAAATATGTAGCAACAATCACTTTCTGGGGAATAATTAACTCAAATGAAGTGAATATTCATGAGTCTATGAATTTAACGTGCTTATTGCTTGCAAATATTAAATTACCCAAAGAGGGAATATTTAATCATTTAAAGGTTACCTTTACTATAATTAATTTAAGTTAATCTAGACAATCTGTTCGTCTTGCAAACTGGAAGCTAGACTTCCTTATCAAAATTCAATAAAAATACCCTTCTTACAAACTCCAAAAAATATTAATCTTCTGTTCAGGAAAAAACAATATTTTCTGTGTCTGTACTACTAAGATTACTGAAATTAATACATATAAAACAAAGCTCATAGCTTAGATCACACGATTCAGGGACTTCGATCTCAATGAGCAATAAAACAATTCAATTCCAGCAAATTATGGTATTTAATAAAAACAGACTAAAGAGTACATAACTACAATTCACACGGAGTAAATATGAGTATATATCAAAACGAAAATACAACTTAAACAAGGTAAACGAACAAGAATGGTAATGAGATTGAGAGGGAGATAAATGAGAGAGAGAGAGAGAGGGAGAGAAAGTGAAAGTGAAGACCAATCTCAGCGAAGACAATTTCAAACAGTTAACTTTGCAAGAGACCCCAAGTCATTGAATAATTTCACAAACATGGAGTAGCCTAGACAACCTTAAACAGCAATTTTAGTTGCGATGTAAGTACTTGCTTTGATCTGGCTTTTGTCTGTAGCTGAGTTCAAATTCTCCGTCGGGGCAGGCTTCAGCGTTGTTCTTTCCAGAGCAGATGATGCGTGAGCTCGATGGTTAACGCGAATGTAAACTTTGCCAAAAGATGATTAGACTTAAAGCTATTTCATGCATACTGAGATTTTTAAACTGTTAAAGAGTTGGATTCCCATGCTAAACAAGGACAAAGTTTCAAAAATGAAGTTGTATGTTTGAAGGAGTATTTCTGTTCCAAAAATACTCCTTCCAGTTTGTCACAAGTTTCGGAAAGTTTTTTTGAGTATGGCTCTGTGTGACGTTAGATGGAGCGGAATTTCCTTATATGGGTCCTAAGGGCACTTCTGCCGGAAAAGCGCGCGCTCCCGTATAGCAGAGCTCTGAGAGTAAAACAGACATTCACTGATCAGAGCGAGAGCGTCCCGAAATGTCACAAAAGGATTGTGTTTTTGGTTGCCAGGGCAAGACAACCCTGCACAGATTACCAAAAGAGAAACAGCATTAAGGGACCAGTGGATGGAGTTTATTTTTACAGAGCATCAACGGAGTTGTGCAAGTGTTTGTGTTTGTTCCCCTGCATTTCGAAGATGCTTGTTTTACAAACAAGGTCCAGTTTGACGCCGGATTTGCACATCGTGTATTTCTTAAGGATAATGCAGTCCCAACGAAAAAGGGTCACGATCGTGTGTTGGAACCGCATGCGGTGAGTAAAACTGCTTCAAATATCTCTGTGTTGTTAACTTAGCTATCGGCGCGTAAGCACATCAAGTAAACAACATGCGATGTTGTCATCAAACTGCACTTTCCACATTGTTACGACCCTTTAGTTGTCTAAGATAGGAAGTAACATTGAGAATATTGCTTGGGAGTGAGCAGTAGAAAAGATCAGGTCAAACACAATTGCAGTTCACGTGATTTATTATTACTGAAAGCCGAAGCCATTAAAATGGCGTGTGTACTATTTACAGTGTTAAATAAAGAGAAGAAAAAGATAAACAACAAGACCCAATGGGGATCAACGAACAAAGGTGGCGCCAAATTAAAGAAAGGAATAAAACAAAACAGTCCGTAAACTAAATTCCCAAACCCTCTAAACTAACTAACCAAAACAAAATGCGAAAATGAAACCCGAAATCTTCAGCGCGTCCGGCGCCCAGACTAAACTATGCTAACTGATAAACAAAAAAACAAAAGTGGCACTCACCGCTTACCTAATGTTTCTAACATTCGTAGCTACGGGCGATATGTAGGTCGCACGACATGCTTCCCTGTTCCTTGTCCCCAAAAGGATAAAGTGAACAGTAACTCATAACAGCCCTTGCCTTAGGGTTATCATCAAGAACGAAAATGCTAGAATCACGAATACAAATCATATACAAAGGCGAAACAAAAGTTCTCAACAAACTCAAAACTCCAAAACCACACACACTGAGCTCCTGATCAGAGTGAACTGGGAGGCTTTTAAATCAGCAGGGCAGCAGTTGATTGGCTGTCAGTTGATTAATGTCACTGATTAAGATTGGCAGTCGCCTCTTCCAATCAGCGGAGACCTGGCAGAAATGATAGGTGGAGAACAGAAATAGACACAAGAAAAAAAACAAACGCAGCACGTAACACTCCCACCCTTAAAAATAAACTACATGAAATTACATATATTTGTCTCATGGTAGAATATTACAATTACCCTCTAGAAAGAGCATCTGTGAACACGTTCTCCACACCTTTCTTATGTTTAATCACTAAATTGTAGTTTTGTGCAATTAAAGACCAACGCATTAAGCGTTGATTTTGATTGTACATGCGTGATAGAAAAACCAACGGATTATGATCTGTGAACACAGTAACGGGATAGTAACTAGAGCCAACATAAACATCAAAATTTTGAAGTGCCATCAGCAATGCTAATGCCTCCTTCTCAATTGTTGAATAGTTAAGTTGATGCTTATTAAACTTACGTGAAAAATAGCAAACGGGATGATCAACTCCATTTTCATCCTCCTGCAAGAGTACAGCTCCAGCGCCAACCGCACTAGCATCCACCTCTAGCTTGAACTCAGAAGACAGGTCAGGTGCCCTCAAAACAGGAGCGCTACACAAAAGAGCTTTAATCGAGACAAATGCATACTGGCATTCGTCAGACCACCGAAACTGACAAGATGGGCTAAGTAGAGATGTCAGAGGTTGTGCAATGACAGAAAAGTTCTTACAAAAACTGCGGTAGTAACCAGCCATACCTAAAAACCTACGAAGTTCTCGTCGAGTAGTTGGAATGGGGAACTCTGATATGGCAGTTACTTTCGCGTCTATCGGACGCACTTGACCTTGACCAACCTCCTTACCGAGATATGTGATAGTCGCTTGAGCAAATTCACATTTGGCCAAATTCAGGGTCAGTGATGCTTTAGCAAGGCGCTCGAATACGGTGTTTAACAGTGACACATGTTCTGACCAGTCTGTAGAGTACACAACTAGATCATCTAAATACGCATTGCAATTCGGAATACCTGAAAGAACGATGCTAATGAGCCGCTGAAAAGTAGCAGGAGCATTGCGCATACCAAAAGCCATAACGGAATATTGTGCGAAATTGTCGGGAGTCACAAATGCTGATATGTCAGATGCACGAGAAGTAAGGGGCACTTGCCAGTAACCCATTAAAAGATCTAACTTGCTGACATAACGAGCAGTACCAAGATTGTCAACGCAATCTTCCATGCGCGGCAATGGGAAGCAATCTGCAATTGTAACTGCATTAACCTTTCGGTAGTCAGTACAAAACCGAACTGTGCCGTCACTTTTTGGAACTAATAAACATGGTGAACTCCAAGGACTATAACTGTATTTCGCAAAACCATACTTAAGCAAATAGTCAACCTCATCTCTCATGACAGCTCTCTTGGTTGCATTCACCCGGTACGCATGTTGTTTTAATGGGGTGGCATCCCCCACATTAATATCATGCTCCAAAACGGTGGTACGGGAAGGAACATCATTAAACAGATTCGGGAAGTTGTTAATCAAATGCATAATGTCATCTCGTTGTTCATCGGATAAGTGACTTAAGTGAGCTGGTAATTCACTCAATACCTCAGAATTCTTTAGTCTAGCGCATTGTTGATGGGTATGACGAAACACTACACCATCATCCTCAACATCAGCACAGGGAGTAGACACTCCACTACAGACGGTAGCTAAAGTATCTGGAACAGAGGTTGAAACAGCTGGAACTTCTACATGAGGTGACTCTCTCTTGTGATATGCCTTCAACATATTCACATGGCACACACGAGACTTTCTCTTTCTGTCAGGCGTACAAACGACATAGTCAGTGTCACTCAACTTCCTCAGAACGTTGTAGGGACCTGAGAATCGTGCAGATAGAGAAGAGCCTACAACAGGGAGTAAAACCAACACTTGATCTCCTTCTTGAAAATAGCGCTGTACGGATTTTCGATCAAAGTGATGCTTCATATGTTCTTGTGCGCTAGCTAATGATTCTCTCGCCACAGCACATGCTTTATGTAAGCGCTCACGAAATTTACTAACATAATCCAACACGTTCGTCTTAGAACTCAATTCAGTGGACAGAATTTTCTCCTTGAGCATCTTGAGAGGACCTCGGACAGCATGTCCGAATACAAGCTCGGCTGGACTAAATCCAAGACTTTCCTGCACAGCCTCTCTAGCAGCAAATAGAACTAATGGTACCCCTTCGTCCCAATCTTTACTCGTATCCAAACAATACTTTTTAAGCATTGCCTTCAAGGTTTGATGGAAACGTTCAAGAGCACCTTGACTCTCTGGATGGTAGGCACTCGCAACCCTGTGAGAAATATTCAAAGTAGTCATGACTTGTGAAAAAAGCTTTGATAGAAAATTACTGCCTTGATCGCTTTGCACAATCTTTGGCAAGCCAAAGGTGGAGAAAAATTTCACAAGTGCTTTAATAACCACTGGTGCTGTAATCTTTCTCAATGGAATCGCTTCAGGGAAACGCGTAGCACTACACATAATCGTCAAGAGAAACTGATTACCATTTTTCGTTCGAGGTAAAGGTCCTACGCAATCAATAATAACATGCTCAAACGGTTCTCCTACCACTGGAATAGGAATAAGTGGCGCAGGTGGAATTACTTGATTCGGCTTTCCAGAGATCTGACAAGTGTGACAAGTACGACAGAAATGAACGACATCAGTTTTCAGCCGCGGCCAAAAGAAATGCCTCAAAATGCGATTATACGTTTTCGTAATCCCAAGATGTCCAGACAAGTCGTGATCATGAGCTAGTGATAAAACATGTTGTCGGTAATTCGACGGAACGACAACCTGATACACCACGCTCCATTCAGAATCATCCTTAATATTAGGACACCAATTACGCATTAATAAGTCCTTGTCAACAAAATATGCAGATTTTCTTTTCTGTGCTTCCTCCAGGGAAACAACTGCAGAGAAACATTTTTGTAAAGTCGAATCAGCTTTTTGTGCAGAAATTATTTTCTCACGTGTCACAGGTAGTTTTAGACAGTGCAAACTGACAGGAGAGGATTCGTCAATAGCTTTACCTTCGATTGATGGTAAAACGTTGGTGGTAAATATAGGTGCAATAAAAGAGTTTGACAAATCAAACACTTCTTTTTTAGCTTGAGCTCTGGTAACAGCACAAACCGGAAAGATTTCTGGGTATCTTTCAGTTAACTCATCGGCCTGATCAATCACAGGGTTATCAAAAACCTCCAAAACAGGAAAAACCTTTCCTCCAGCCAGATCATTGCCGAGAATAAAATCTACCCCTTTCACAGGCAAACATTCGCGAACACCTACTTTAACCAATCCTGTACATAAATCAGACTGCAAATGCACCTGATGTAACGGAACTTTAACGCAACCCATCTCGATTCCCTGTACCAACACATTACTGCCACAAAAGGTTTGCTCAGAAAATGGCAGTACACCTGCAACTACAAAAGACTGGGTAGTGCCAGTGTCACGGAGTATCTTAATTTTGATCTGTTCTGCAGACTTACCCATAATAGAAATTAACCCTTCTGTCACGAACGGTTCATAGCTAGCATCTAGCTTATACTCACACTCAACATTATCACCGTTAACAGCTTTCACGAAACCAACGCTTTTTGTCACAGAACTCTGTTGCTTTCGTTTCAACACATGACAATCGGCAATTAAATGACCAAACTTATGACAATAAAAACATTCTCTGTCTTCCTTTGGTTTCGGAAAAGTTGTTTTAGATCGTGACTGATTAACCAAAGGGACAGATGCAGTTTTATCAGAACGGACGGTGGTAAAAACATTCTTGTGTGTCAGCGCAAATTCATCAGCACAGACAGACGCTTGAGATAAAGAACTCACTTTTTGTTCGTTTAAATAAACAACAACACGTTCAGGAACACAGTTTTTAAATTCCTCCACAAGAAGTAACTCTCGCAAGGTTTTAAAATCTGTTACCTTACTCGAAGCACACCATTTATCAAACAAAACGCCTTTTTCTCTGGCGAACTCAACAAACGATTGGCTAGGGGTTTTTTTATGACCCCTAAACCGTTGTCTGTATGCTTCTGGCACTAACTCATAGGCACGCAAGATTGCAACTTTCATGATATCATAATTCAAGCTATCCTCTAAGGATAGAGTTGCACAGACCTCCTGAGCTTTGCCTGTTAACTTACATTGCAAAAGTAAAGGCCAAACTTCCTTAGACCAATTTAATGCAGACGCAATTCGTTCAAACACGCCAAAGTAAGAATCGACTTCTGCTTCTCGAAATTGTGGTACGAGAGAAATCTGTTTACTTACGTCAAAGGTGGTTACTGCCAATTCAGCCCCTGATGAAGTGCTAGCAGATTGCACTGGTGGAACAACTGGGGTATTTGCACTTTTAGTTGCATTTAATTCCAATTCACGCAGTTTAATCTGCGTTTCAGCCTCAATTTCTAGCCTGCGAATTTCAAGGCGAAAATTCATCTCAGTCCGACGACTCTCTGCTCGTTCGTGTGCTTCCATTTGGACTCGCGCCAAGCGAACCTTCAACTGGGCACCACCTCCAGACCTAACAGAGGTCGGAGAAAATGGTTCAAAGGGCGGCAAAACAGCTTTGGTCTCAGACCCCTCCACCTCAGCAGTTTCACCATGCTCCTCATAACCAGACACATTTGAGTGAACATCAGCACCAAGAGAATCCTCCTCTACTCCAGGCAACACCAAAACACCCAGTTCCACTAATCTTCGCAACACAGCACTTTTCACCTCTCTCTTAAGCTGTTGCTTCGTAACCACAATTTTGAAATGAGCAGCGATGAGCAGTAGATCATCCTTCCTACATTTCTCTAGCTGTTCAAAAGACGGCGCTTTAACAAAACTATCCAGATCGAAATCTGCCATCACGAAGCAATGATAAATATTACCACCTGTTCAATCAGCCACGCCCTACTACAATCAGCTACCAAAAAGACATGGTCTTTCCACTTTCCACTCCAGCAATATTTATTTACGGGAAATTATATTATCTCGGACGAGCCCCCATTAAATGCTACGACCCTTTAGTTGTCTAAGATAGGAAGTAACATTGAGAATATTGCTTGGGAGTGAGCAGTAGAAAAGATCAGGTCAAACACAATTGCAGTTCACGTGATTTATTATTACTGAAAGCCGAAGCCATTAAAATGGCGTGTGTACTATTTACAGTGTTAAATAAAGAGAAGAAAAAGATAAACAACAAGACCCAATGGGGATCAACGAACAAAGGTGGCGCCAAATTAAAGAAAGGAATAAAACAAAACAGTCCGTAAACTAAATTCCCAAACCCTCTAAACTAACTAACCAAAACAAAATGCGAAAATGAAACCCGAAATCTTCAGCGCGTCCGGCGCCCAGACTAAACTATGCTAACTGATAAACAAAAAAACAAAAGTGGCACTCACCGCTTACCTAATGTTTCTAACATTCGTAGCTACGGGCGATATGTAGGTCGCACGACATGCTTCCCTGTTCCTTGTCCCCAAAAGGATAAAGTGAACAGTAACTCATAACAGCCCTTGCCTTAGGGTTATCATCAAGAACGAAAATGCTAGAATCACGAATACAAATCATATACAAAGGCGAAACAAAAGTTCTCAACAAACTCAAAACTCCAAAACCACACACACTGAGCTCCTGATCAGAGTGAACTGGGAGGCTTTTAAATCAGCAGGGCAGCAGTTGATTGGCTGTCAGTTGATTAATGTCACTGATTAAGATTGGCAGTCGCCTCTTCCAATCAGCGAAGACCTGGCAGAAATGATAGGTGGAGAACAGAAATAGACACAAGAAAAAAAACAAACGCAGCACGTAACACACATGTACAGCTTAAAAAAATAAAAATAAAAAATAAAAAGACGACAAAGTGGAACTTAGTCATTTCCCAAAACCGCTAAGCAAATATATACAGTTTCAGTAAATACCACATAGAGTCATTGCTGATGCTGCTCTTGTTAAATTTCAGCCTCTGGATCTGATTCTGGATCATAAATATACGCTGAATCTGACTGTTAGCCATGGTTTGTTTTGGTTGGTTTTGTCCTCACGGTAATGTCACAGCTTCCAAACGCTCTCAACACAAAATCCTACTGGCGCTCGTGATTCTTTAACTCCGCCCACACGTCACGCCTCCAGCCGGTCATGTTTTTCTGGGAAAAATCGGTACAGACTATCTTTCTCTTATGAATATAATAAAACTAAAGACTTTTTGGATTTATGAAGGATGCAGTACTACGCTATAGGTACTAACGAGCATTTCACCCCCCCTTTAAGTTCGTTTGGCTCGTGAAGACAATTGAACGAAGTCAAATATCAGAAGACAATAAAGAAAAACTAAAATGAATCAAGAAAGTAAAGAAAAACAAACGGAGAACTTCTTGAAGTCCGGTTGCGAAACTGGGAACCCCCTATTCTCTCTGGCGGAATGCCAAGAACACAAGTTTCCCTAAGCTTTTACGTAAAAGTAGGTTTACACCTATCTTTCCATATGAGCCAATGAAGTGTAAGAAACTGAGGCGGGAAAAATCTTCTTTGTTTGCTGATCTCCGCCCACTGGTCTAATTTATGGCGATGACAAAATTAAACATTTTTCCTAAGCAAGATTGTTCCTCTGAAACAATGCATCTTTTTGTAATTTGCTATCAAGATTCGTTACAGTTGTGTCTTTACGATTATACAGACACCAAAATCTATGATTTTGCAAATCAAGTATACAGAGATACAGAGTTGTTCCTAACTACATGCATATAAAGTTTGATTAAACACACAGTAACATTCATATATTCAACTATGCCACATACATATGTAACACATATGCAGGTCATCGATTCATGGGTTAAATTCAGCCTGGCGCCAGCCTGGCTGGACTTAAATTATTTTACGGTACCCATGCGAGCCTCAAAGGAGACCTGAAACCCCCCCCAAATTCCTTAACACACACACAGACAAAGGAAACCTTTCGTAGAAGTTCCTTACTTTCATCATTTTATTAATCATATGTATTTTGAATATGTTTTGTGTGTACCATGGTTAATCCTTGTTATGCGAGGATTATAATTTTTCTAGCGTATAAATTGGAATGGTTTCTCCCCACTTTAACTTTCTCAAAGAGAGACATGTTCTGCAACCCCCACACTCCTTGGCAGCTTGTAAAATTTTACGACCACACAGGACCACAGGACAGGAAATCTAATCCTTACAAAAGAATGGTAAAATGTACTCAAATGTAGTCTTAATGGATATAGTATTGTTTTTGTGGTACATTAGAGGTTTCCCATAAAAATCGGGACTATCTGCAGTGTGTTCATGTGTTAATCAAATCTTTAAATGTGTGTAATTCTGCATTTGAATGTAACTTCATGGTTTGATCATATATATATATTGTTTTTAGTATCTGTGTAATCGTCATGCTTTGACAGACCCATTTATCTAGAGCAAAGTAATGAAAAATGTATTTAATCTGGAATTACGAACTTGCTAGAATATCCCTGATGAAATCGGACAAGCCCTAAATCACTAGGGGGTTGTTTCCACAGAGACAAAGAAACTTTTCCCCCGCTTCAGATCACGGACGTTCATTGGCTGTTCACGCAAAAAGAGGCGTGAACCATCCCAAGCCATAAGAACCGACCGGACAAGCTCTCTTCTCTTCTTCTCGTTCTTGGTTCTCGGACACGCTGCTCTCCTGTGCTACCCCTCGCGCTCATAACGCCGTCCCCCTCAGCACAGGGACTGAGAGGGGGAAGCCATTATCACGGCTCCTTCGGAAGCTTTCGTTTTCGTTGTTTTGTTTTCTTTTCAACTTTTGTTTATTCAACTATTCACCTCTCCACACAAGGAAGACAAATTCTGGAACATTGTTTGTTGAACCTTTCAAATACCGTGCGAAGACAGAACAAAGGACCACGTGGCTCCATGCTCCAAGATCCAGTGCAGCTTGCACGCGCGTCAAACGCGCGTAGTTTTCAAAAGGACCAGCGCACAAAGCGTCACAAAAAGACCACGCTCACGCTGTATTACTAGTTGAATTATTAAAAACCCATATATAACATGATTGGCTTGGACTCCACCCCACTCACATTACGAGTCACTGAGAGGTCTGATCTTTAGCTACAAGCTTTAAATTTAGAAACTAAATTTATCATAAGGATAGGATAATGTTTTCATGGCCAGAGAATATTTTTCCTTGAATTATAAGGAGTGATAACTTTATTGAAAATTGATAGGTCAATCTGGTTTGCTGGACAAACAACTGTTTGAATTGCAGTAATTTACAGTAAGAGATATCACAGCAATTGATATGAAGAATGGAATATTGACATATTAATGAGTAAGTTACAGTGCCCTGTAATTAGTTATTGGTATAGACAATTGAGCTATTTTTCATAATCAATAAAATTAAATGTAACTGTGGAATGTGTGATCGCGCCATGAGAGAAAAGGGCAGGAGTTTGTCTTTCCTTTGAAGTTCGATATTGTATCTCTGGATAGTCTCCAAGGCGTTATAATTCTCATCCACGCCAGGATCATGGGTGGTGAGTTATGTTGGAAAATGTTGTAAAACAAAGGTCCTTGTTTTTCTTTAACTCACGTTCTGGTCTTTGAGTGTAGAATGTGTTAAAGAGTCAGGATTCATTAACCCTCTGGAGTCTAAGGGTATTTTTGGGGCCTGGAGAAGTTTTGTCATGCTCTGATATTTGTGCTTTTTTCAGTTTCTTATAAATATCTAAATGGGTAAAGTCTAATAGCACTGTAATCAGCACAAACTGTGCTATAATAATATGTGAAATGCATGCATGTACATGATTGTATTTTTGAGAAAAAAAATGTTATGCATGGTTAGTGAAAAACTAAAAATGTTAAGTCACTTGAATAAGGCAATAAAACACATACATAAAATTGGTTGCCGGAAAAGTTGAGAACTGGAGCTTGTAGCCTAGAATTTTTCTTTCTAAATTATGTGAAAATCGTCTTGTTTACTCATTCACAGAAAACAATATATTGATTTAAATTTTCTAAGACACTTTTTGTTGGTAAAAGTCATATGCGAGTAGGCGTCAACTATCATGAATATCATTGTGATTTACACCTGAGAAGACAAAGGCCTGCATAATGAGCTGCATAATGAGCCTCTCATTCAACTGTGCCACTCTGAGGGAGGACTTACAAGAAAGAATGTGAGAACAAAATAAAAGTATATAATTTTATGTTTGTAGTTTATTAAGAATATATTTAATTATCCCACAACATAATTTAATATCCACTTGGGGGAGCAGTTAAACAGTTTATTAGGGACAATCAAAGCTTACTTTCAAACAAATTTTTTGGCATCCTTACTCCAGTCACACAATCCTTCAGAAATCCTTTTAACAATCTTATTTTCTACCAAATAAACCCCATTTATTATCATCATCATTATTATTATTAATGTTGAAAAGAGCTGAGAATATTTTTCAGGTTTTTTTAGGGGGAATAAATCGAAAGAACTGCATTGTTTTTACATTTGTTAGAGTTATCTCTATTTGTCACATTTATATTATTTACATCAAGCTTTTGAATGGTATAGTATTGTATATTGTTATTGAAACTTCATAATGTTTCACTTGATTATACATTTAGTCAGGAATTATAGTTTGGAAAAAGTATTTGGAAAAAGTCTGACTAGTAAAATGTTTACACTTTATGTGAAAACTAGTACAAATAAATAAAAAGAGACTTACTCATGTTTATGATCCCTGTTGAATAAAGTGCTTCATTCTTTTTTCTGAGGAAATCCATTTCTCAAATCCTCAACCACATCATACCTTTTTTGGGGTGAATTATGTCTTATTCCTCTCATCGCGAAGCAAACAGTAAAATAAAATAAAAACTTGAAGAACAGTCTCGCTGCTTTTTCTTCTGTGTGGGCGTATTCAAGCCGCGCGCTTCAGTTTGAATCTGAATAGCGTGTTAAGCGCGGGGGCGTGGTCACATTAGATATAATGAGCGGAGATATGAAAAATAGACATCGCGTTGTTTTCATATGGATTACTTTATCTCAGAATATTTGTTTTCGGCAGCACTTGTTTAGTTTTAAAGTAGACATTTTAGGCTTTCTATAGATATATCTCTCATGTCTCTTCGTTGAGTATTCACGGAGTTACAGTTCATTTTAATGACGTGTTTGTACATGACGATCAGCGGAGACAAAGACTGCAGACAGCGCACTTTGTTTGTTATCTTTAATTTATAAGTGCACAAAGGTTCTTTGTTATTATGTCTGTATCCAAAAAAAACTAGACCCTTTACAGATTCGATTGATGTATTGCTCTTATCTGTACGATTAAAACTGAGAGTGTAATTTAAGTTCTTTTCGGGGTTATCAGGAGAAAATGACTCAAAACGCATATGCGTTAATCGACTCGAAAGGGTTAATATGGAACAGATGGTTGAATACCATCCGCTCATTGGTCTTACATATGTTAGACCCTATACCATCTAAGCTCCTAAAAGATTATGGTTAATGCATGCTGGAGTAGTTGATTGTTTCCACCAGTGCCGAGTAGTCTATGCAAGCACTAAATACAGTATGACAAAAATGTCTCTGTATTTATGTGCGCATGCCCAGTAGAGCCAAACGTATGCCTTCTATCCTTAACTGCGCGCATTTGTCATATCCCGAGCTTTGCGTGTGTCTGTGCACTCACTGTGCCAAGGCATCAGTTATATACGTTTTGACCACAGACATAATGTCAGCAAAAGCAGCATTATAAAGTAAATAAAATGAAAATAAAGTACATAAAAATTATTTGACCTTACAGCTTCAAACTCTGTTCTAGAGGGCCAGTGTCCTTTATAGTTTAGCTCCCAGGGTCGGACTGGGGGTAAAACCAGTACTCATTAGCAAGGCCCCAAAGGAAGAGAGGGCCCTTGAAAAGTATGAATCTGAAATATATTTTATTTTACATGGATATTTTCATGGGTGGGGAGCATGGGGGCCCATCAGGACTGCCTATGCATAGGGCCTTGGATCTTGTGTAACGCTCCTGCTAGCTTTAACACTAATTATACACACTTGAACCAGCTAATCAAGCTCTAACTAGACACTACTAGAATCTTCCAGATAGGTGTGTTAAGGCCAGTTGGAGCTAAACTTTTCAGGACATTGGCACTCCAGGATCTAGTTTGGAGACCCCTGTCCTACAGAGTTGTTACTTTGCACATGCTTTTTGATCATTACAAATAATAATGTAAAATAATTTTCTTAGAGTAGGAGATATGCTGTCTCTCGCATCACATACATTAGCAGTAGTAAAGTATGTGGTCTTGAAGAGGACCTTTTTTTCTCTCATTTGGACTCGGTCTTGACTTGGACTCGAAACTTTTGGACTTGGTCTTGACTAGGTCTCGACTAGTCCTGGACTTGGACTTGACTTGGACTCGACAAAGCTGGACTTGACTACAGCTCTAGTAGAATACAATAGAGGATATAATCACACGTTGTATAAACGGAAACGATGGTGTATAAAATTGTTTTTTAAGTTAAAAATAGTCGATAAAAATAATATAGTGATGGAGCTCAAACGCAGTACAGATGCCAACAACAAACAGGAAGTTTTCTTAGCTGTATCCTCCAAGCTATGTCCAATATTTTATCCCACAGAGACTATGAGTAGCAGTACACATCAACAGAGGCCCACAGTTCTGGCAAATCACTTAACTAACCATCACATACTTAGCTCACACACACTTTCACAGATCTGTGCCAGTCTCTTTTCCAGGTTTCCGTACCGTGTGCCAACATATGTCTCACTGATAATCCCCTCACCCACTGGGAAGACTTAGAGTACTGGTTAAGTGTCGTGACATGCAGCCTTGTGACCAAAGCTGCCGACAACCTAAAACAGTATACGCAAGAACAACGACATCATGACACAGAATCCATACCGCAGCTACAACCACAATGAGATTGCAAAGATCACTGGCTCCCTGAGTCACACGCTGATAGCCTCACTCAAACTGAGTTATGAGCAAGAAGCTCACCTTCAGGAGGAGTTGACTCACGCGATGGAACTGGAAGCACAGGACCAAGAGGAAGGGTCCTATGAGGTGGAGACAGGCGCCAAAGAGGAAATCGAAAGGCTTCAAGAAACATTGACAACCACCTACAGAGAATTAGAACAAGCTAAGGCTGCCCAAGATGATCTGGCCAACAAGTTACAGGATGCAGAGCAGCTACTGTAAAAAGCCAAGGCTGACTTCAGAGACAAGAATAGTGAATAAAGGCCCTTGAAAACCATCTTGAAAGGTCACAAAATCAGATCAGCGGCCTGACTCAACAGCTCAACTATGTAAAAGAAGAATCTGAGTCAATCAGAGAGGAACTCAAGCATGCTTATGAGCTGCACCCTGAGCCAACCAGGACAAGGCGTCCTCTGGTCTCACCCCTGCCCACCCCTCCCCGTGCCCTATCCTGGGATTGCCACATCAAAGAGAAAGTGAAGAATCACCACCAAAGCCCTATTCAGCTGTCATGGAGGAGCGCTACCCTGCTGACAAGAGAAGGGGGCCTCTCCGAACGGACTATGAGTCTGCACATGGCCTGGAACTCAAAGACCTTGACAAACTGGCCAGAAACATCAATAAATTCACCCCAAATGTGGCAGGAAGTCAAGGTGGCCAGGCCTACCCGCAAGATATTGACTTCCACTTGGAAATGAGATCCAACGTGACAGAGAGAGACAGACTCTATTTGCTTCAAACAACATCCAGTCCTGAGGTGCGACGTTTTTTGGATAGGCAGCCTACACACACCAAGTCAGACTTCCACCTTCTCTGAGAAGCCCTAATTAAAGAATTTGCAGACCCAGAGGTAGACCAAGGACTGGTTGCCACCCTAGAAACCAAACAAGGCTGGCATGAGACTCCCCAAGTCTTTTACAACAGACTTAGACGAGCGTACTTTGGTGCACACAATGAACCTGACATGGAGGAGGACTTAAACTTCAAAACCCTCTTCCTGAGAAACCTCCACCCTGGCATCATGGCCTGTCCTCGCACAATGACTACACAACAATTGAGGGCAAACAAAAGATGGGCTCAGAAAAGGGAACCAAACCACCAGCAGTTTGTGATTTCAATACTCAATATCAAGGATTAGCCCTAGAAGGCACCCAGCATCACGAAAGCACCAAGCTGCCACCTAAAGAACAAAGACAATCCTTCTTCAGAAAAGAACGGGACTCTCATGTCAGTGTCAGGCCCAAACAGCCAAACAATCACTGGCACAAGCAACGAGACATGCCTCAAGCGTCTGGACACAACTGGGAGAAATCATGGGACCAGTCATGGCCGCACAAAAACCGCTGGGATAATTCAAGGAACCAGACACATTGGTATGGAAACTCAAGAGGAAAAGGTTCATGGGAGGCCAACTGGACATCTAAAGGAAAGCGACACATGCCTCCAGGAACAACTAGCCCAAGGGGTCGAGTCCACACAAGAACAACAGACTGCACCAGGTATCAGTTCACAAGAAATTATGCAGATGTTCATGAAAGAATTCTTCAAAAGGAATGAAGAGGATGGGAAATGGAAAAGAAAGACAAGTCAGATTCAGCGTGACTAGAGGCAAAGCCAGGGAACAGCGACCACCTGGTACACATCAAACAGAGCAATAGCCACCTCTTTCACACTCACCACCCTCAAAACACGACAAGTAACGCTGCCATAACACCATTGTCAAGGAAACAAGAGACTGAACCTGAATGCCTAGCAACAGATTCAGAACCTGATCCGACACATGTCAACTCATACCACAGAAACATCCAACAACCAAAGAAGGATGGAACCACTCAACCACATATACCCCCTTCTCATCGGCAAAGACCTGCTGAATCTCTTTCATTCACAATGCTCCACAGAAGCACAGTGTCAAGTCACAGACACTGGTTCCAACTGAGCGAAAACTTTGGCCCAAGACCAAAGCAACTCTCAAACTTGGTGCCACATGGCAAGAGTCAAACTTCTCTTCTGTGCGCATTCAAAACCACAGAACCAGGCTCAAATGGCTTTCAACTGATGACAGCTATAGACATTCAAGGCATCACAGTACCTGACTCTGTGCTAGCCCTATGGGCAGAAAACTCTTGCTGAACTGAAACTCTTCAAACTGAAGCTCTTCAGATCCTTAAAGAAAGATAAGCCTGAACTGCCATCAAGCAAAACCACTTCCCTCTGAATCCTTGCTCCTTAACCATGATTACCTCAAAGACAGTTTGTGCCTTAGACATGTGCTGGAATGACAGACACTTAAGTCACTACTTCCTTGTCGTCCCTGACCTGCCACACGATATCTATATCGGAGCAGACATTATGGTCAGAATCAATGCCTATGTGGACATTTTGAACGAAGCTATATGGGTTCCCTTTTCTCACCAAATAATCACTTCAGTCAACCTCAAGAATCTCCAATCTGGGCAAACCATACCAGAAGTATGTGACATAACCAATGAACAGGAGGTCACAATACCTGCCTATACCAAGAGTGTCAGCATCCGCCTCAACATGTGACCTGGCCAAAACCTCCACCACAATATGGGCTTCTTCGAGCCTTCCCAGAACTGCTTAAAACTGGAACTAACTCTAGAAGCCATACCTTTCATGGAAGTGTCATCTCGTGCCGTGTACGTACTGTTCAACAACTGTGCTGCCAACAACATCAAGATCCCCAGAGCAAGTCCCCTGGGATGGCTCATCAGCCAATCATTCCAGGACTTTGAGCTCTCTGATTTCTACAAAATTCCAATTGCATCATATGAGCCCGTGCAGGAAATCGTCTCGGGTTACTTGACTGTAACCCTGTTCCCAGAAAAAGCGGGAACGAGATGCTGCGCTCAAAAGCGCTAATAAGAACATTCTTTGTTCGACCGGTTTGCGAAGCACGTGTGTCAAACACGTGTGTCAAACACGCCAAGAATTGGCTTATATAACCTCGGTGAAAACGTCATTGATTACGTGCATCTGCAGGTTATAAATAGACGTGAAACGGAAACATCCCCAGGTTACCCCTTTGTCTGAGAGACGTCCGGGCACGTCGACAGTGCGGCATTGAGGCACAGCATCTCGTTCCCGCTTTTTCAGGGAACAGGGTTACAGTCAAGTAACCTGAGACGTTCCCTTTCAAAAGCTACTCTCGATGCTGCGCTCAAAAGTGCTAATGGGAACGAGAATACCAACGCCACCGCACTGTAAGTGTCCGGACCCCCAAGGATGTGTAGTGTGTGCGCACAAACATCGAGGAGGTCTCAGACATGACTCTGAGATGTCGACTCAAGGACATGCGAGCCCGGAGTAGCATGGACATCCAAGCTATAGAATCTGACAAATGTGTGCGGAGAGGACCAACCTGCCGGATCACACACTTGCTGCAAGGGTGCACCTCTTGCTAACGCCATTGAAGATGCCACCCCCCTGGTTTAATGGGCCCTAACGCCTAGAGGCAAAGTTTGACCACGCGCCTCGTAGGCTAGGGCAATAGCATCCCTCACCCAATGTGAAATCGCTTGCCTGGTGGCAGCCGCCCCCCGGTTGTGGCCCCCATGGCATATTAAAAGTTGCTCTGACTTACGCCACTGGCTAGTGCGGTGGACATAGATTTGAAGAGCACGTACTGGACACAGTAAGTGAAGTCTTTGCTGCTCCGGTGTCGTGAATGGTGGAGGACAGAAAGCTTCGAGAATGACCAGATGTACGGTCGAGAAAGGAACTTTTGGAAGATAGTTAGGGTGAGGATGCAAAATGACTTTGACTCGCCCAGGGGCAAAATCTAAGCAGGATGGGAGGACTGACAAAGCCTGTAAATAACCAATTCTCTTTAAAGAGGTAATGGCCATGAGAAAAAACATCTTTAGAGTCAGAAGCCTGTCAGGCGCTGTTTCTAAAGGTTCAAATGGGGGGCCAGCCAACCCTTCGAGCACTATTGCTAAATCCCATGAAGGGACCGTAGCTCTAGTGGGTGGCCTCAACCACTTAGAGGGTGCTTTCCCACAGAAATCCCATCAATCAGACCGTGGCAAGCCGAAATAGCGGCCACATAGGTTCTGAGAGTACTAGGGCCTGTGCCTGAGGACAATTTCTCTTGCAGAAACTCCAGTACTGAAACAATTTGGCAGTGAGCTAGGTCTACATGGTGTGTCATGCACCAGTCCTCGAAAACACGCCCTTTGAGGGCATACATTCTTCTAGTGGAGGGAGCCCTAGCACTTAGAATAGTTTCTATTACATTTGCTGAAAGGCCAGCATCTCTTAGTTGGTCCCTCTCAGGGGCCAGACATGAAGGTTCCAGAGCTCGGGCCGGGGATGAAATACTGTCCCCTGCGCCTGAGAGAGAAGATCTCTCCTGATCGGAATCGCCCACGGCGAGCCGTCGAGGAGGGATATTAGATCTGAGAACCAGCTTAGTTGGTCCCTCTCAGGGGCCAGACATGAAGGTTCCAGAGCTCGGGCCGGGGATGAAATACTGTCCCCTGCGCCTGAAAGAGAAGATCTCTCCTGATCGGAATCGCCCACGGCGAGCCGTCGAGGAGGGATATTAGATCTGAGAACCAGACTCTGGTCGGCCAACGGGGCGCTATCAGTAAGAGGCGAGACCCCTGTTGACGAACCTTGGCCAGGACTCCCGGGAGCAGAGCGATCGGAGGAAAGGCGTAAAGACGCAGTCTGGGCCACGTATGGGCCATAGCGTCCAGACCCAGGGGAGCTGGATGAGTCAGAGAGAAGTAGAGGGGACATTGTGCTGTCTCCTGTGTGGCAAAGAGGTCCACCTCTGCTTCGTAAAATCTTTCCCAGATTTGACTCACTACTTCGGGGTGGAGTTTCCATTCCCCGTGTGTCACAGCTTGTCTGGACAGCAAATCTGCTCCCACATTCATATGCCCAGGAATGTAAATCACCTTGAGGGACAGGAACTTGTCCTGTGCCCAAAGCAGGACCTGCGGCGCTAACTTGTTCAAGCGGCATGAACGCAGTCTGCCCTGGTGATTTATGTAAGAGACTACAGATGTGTTGTCCACCCGCACTAGGACATGGTAGCCTCTCAACTGCTGGAGGAAGTATTTCAGGGCCAGAAATACAGCCTTCATTTCGAGGCAATTGATGTGCCATTCGAGAAGATGACCTCTCCAGATCCCTTGGGCTGGACGGCCATTTAAGACCGCTCCCCAGCCCGTGAGGGAAGCGTCTGTCGTTAACATCTTGCGACGACAACACGGACCTATAGTGGGACCCAAAGTCAGAAACCGGGGTCTGAACCACATAGATAGGGTACGAAGCCCCTGTGGCGTAACCCTTATTTGCCTCTGGGGATTGGCCCTTGGATGAAATCCCCTGGCTCTGAGACACAACTGAAACGATCTCATGTGCAGGAGGCCCAAAGGTATCACCGTGGATGCAGCTGCCATGAGACCTAAAACTTTCTGTTTATGTTCTGTTATGTTCTTTAGGGTGTTTAGAATGGATTCAACACGTGCAGGAGACAGCTGTGCCTGCATTACGACCGAATCCCATACCACCCCCAAATACGTTGTCCTCTGGGAGGGTGAGAGAACGCTTTTCTTGGCGTTGAGTCTCAACCCCAGAGATTCGAGATGAGCTAGAACGACATCCCTATGTCGAAGCGCTAGCTCCTGAGACTGAGCCAGAATCAGCCAGTCGTCTATATAATTCAAAATGCGGATGCCCTGAAGTCGTAGAGGAGCCAGAGCTGCATCCATAAATTTTGTGTACGTGCGGGGTGACAAAGCTAGGCCGAATGGAAGAACCCCTATACTGGTAAGCTTCGCCCCCGAAAGCGAACCTCAGGAACTTCCTGTGTTGTGGCAAGATTTCGATGTGAAAATAAGCGTCCTTGAGATCGATAGTCACGAACCAATCGCCTGACTGGATCTGAGACACAATCATCTGGATTGTCAATATTTTGAACTTGTATGTTCTGAGGTAGCGGTTTAACCCACGAAGATCTAAAATTGGACGCAACCCCCCATCTTTCTCGGGAACAAGAAAATACCGGCTGTAATAGCCTGACCGTCTGTCTGGCAGGGGAACATGTTCTATGGCCCCTTTTTCCAGCAGCGTTTGCAATTCCTGTGTCAACAAATGTGCTCGTTCCGGTTTCACGGAAGTGGATACCACTCCTTTGAAACGCGGAGGACGATATGCAAACTGAATCCTGTAGCCTTTCGCTATGGTATTTTGCACCCATGGGGAGATATTTGGCAGTAGCTTCCAAGCTGCCAGTTTCTCCGAAAGGGACACTTCGTTTTGTTTGGGGGATGTTAGATGTCCGGTGTCCTGAAATGTGGCAGGAGGCAACCGAGCATTTAACATTTCTATGGAGGCCGCTAATCCCCGAAACACCAACGGTGGCGGAGATTGTACAGCGGCCCCCTGGGTGTGCCAGGAAGGAACATCTACTTTCTGATAGAACTTTTCGTGCCCCTCCCTGGGGGGGCACACCCCCACGTTCCAGGTCGCTTGACCGTCAGGACTTCTTTTTTGATAAAATAATCGTCCTCAGATCTGGCCTCTTGCTGGGCTGTTGAACTCGGCGAGCCGCTCCCCAGTCCCTGCGAGGAGGGGGCACACGGCTCGCCACACTCTGCTTCTGCGACTCTCGCCGCAGAGAGACCGGATTGGGTCGGGGCTGGGTGGTCGACAGCCCTGACGCCTGAGCACGGTGGGGAAGAAATTAATCAAAGGCTTCAGCGTGTCTCTTGGCCTCCCTGAACCTAGTGACAACTGTACTCATGGAGTCGCCAAATAGGCCAGAGGGCGACACTGGGGCATCAAGGAGGAACACTTTGTCTCTATCTTTGATGCCTGTGAGGTTGAGCCACAGATGTCTTTCAGTGGAGACCAGTGCAGCCATAGAACAGCCAATGGCACGGCTGTCTGCTTGGTCACACGAAGACACAGATCTGTGGCTCGGCGTAATTCTGAAAACGCTTCCTCACTAACACTCCCGCCCTTGCTCAGGTCCTTCAGCAGATCAGCCTGGTACGCCTGCAGAACCGCCATGGTGTGCAGAGCTGCACCAGCCTGACCCACTGCTTGAAATGCCTTCCCCACCAGAGAGGATGTTACTCTACACGGCTTGGTGGGGAGAGTTGACTTTTTTAATGAGGATGAACTCCCAGGGGAGAGATAGCCCGCAAGCATCTCCTCAACCTGAGGCATCGCCACATATCCCTGCGCCTTAGCGCCCACGATAGTTGAATAAATTGACGTCCTGGGAACCACAATACGTGAAGAATAAGGCTTATTCCATGAACGGGATAACTCATCATGGAGATCTGGGAAAAAGGGGAGAGATCGATGTTGGGATCTCCTCTCCTGGCCACCTGACAAAAATCTTTCATCTAATCTAGAGTGCTTAATGTTCTCTTCCTCTTGTGGCCATTCTATTTTAAGCCTGGCCACCGCGTTAGTCACGACCTCGAGAAGCTCCCCAAACGCTTTATCATCGCGGGAGGAGTGCACAGAGGCGGCGCTTTCTGTCTCCATATCGCCGGAGGCAAGAGAACGCGCGTCCTCATCTCGCTCTGAAGAAGCGCCGGGGTGCGCTTCATAAGCGGGGGCGGGGACTTCGCGATCAGGGGAGAGCGTGAGAGAGAGAGAGGACACTTGCGTAATCCTCGTCTCTCAGCCAGCTCGACGTGCGAGCCCCATGATCTTAATGAGGACACCGAGGCTCGCCCCTCGCGAAAGAAAGCGAGCCTCGAGCGGAGCACCCCGATGGGGAACAATTCACAGTGCTCACACTCTGCGTCCTCGAGAGCAGCGATCGCATGCTCTTCTCCGAGGCACTCTAAACAATAATCATGCAAATCATCGTCTGGGATAACTTGAGCACAAGGTGGCAAGCATCTCCTGACTGCACTAGACATGATCTCAATTTTCCTTTTTTTTCTCCTTTCTATATATATATTTTTCTCTTTTAAACTAGACAGTGACACACACACACACAAATCGGTCTCGAAGACAAAGAAACCTGGAGATGTTTCCGTTTCACGTCTGTTTATAACCTGCAGGTGCACGTAATCAATGACGTTTTCACCGAGGTTATATAAGCCAATTCTTGGCGTGTTTGACACACGTGCTTCGCAACCGGTTGAACAAAGAATGTTCTCATTAGCGCTTTTGAGCGCAGCATCGAGAGTAGCTTTTGAAAGGGAACATTGTCATGGTCTTGTCATGATCCTGTCTCTCTCTCTCTTTTTTTCTCTCTCTGTCTCCCCCTGCTGGTTTCTCCCCTCCTGTCTCCCTCGCTCTTCGCTTCTGTGTCACAGCTGACTTCACTTCTCATTAAGATAATTCCCCCTCCACCTGGTTCTCATCTTGCCTTGTTATTTGGGCTACTTCTACCCTCTCGTTCTCGTGTCTCTTTGTCAGATTGTTACTTCCGTATGAGGCTGTTGTCTTTGGCATCTTCACTAGAAGTTGGTCTTGTCCAGTCGTGTCCTGTATAACTGTTGTTGGGTTAGTTAACTGCTATCACTGCCCGTACTTCTCTGTGCTCACCATTTGCACCCCACAGAACCTTAACTGCTGTCCAACGCTGCGGCCTCCCCGCTCTGCGAGCTCTCATCTCCAGTTCTCCCTTGAGCCCGGTCTAGCCTCCGCCTCGCCAGCCTGCTGGTCGTTCCAGCCACAGAGGTCTCCTGTGTTATTTATACCCAGCCTTCGGGCCTCCCTCGGTTCTCATCGTTTGTACTCCTTGGTTGGATTTACCTGTGGCTTTCCCTCGTTTAATTAAAGACTGTCATTTTGCCCTTGCATTTGAGTCCTCTCTCTTCAATACCCATCACAGAACAATCTGACCAGAATGATGGACTCAGCGAGTGGCAGCCCATTCCAGGCCGCCGTTGAGCATCAGGGCGCCCTCCTCGGGAAGCATGAGGAGGACATCTCCGCTACCCGACACACCGTCGGTTCTTTGGCCGCCCAGATGTCCGAGCTGTCCAACCAGGTTCACAACCTCCGTCTCCAGCCATCCGCCTCTCATTGTCCTCCTGTTCAGACGGAGCCTCGCATAAATAATCCTCCGACCTATTCGGGTGAGCCAACACAGTGCCGCGCTTTCCTTACTCAGTGCGAGGTGGTCTTCTCGCTCCAGCCCGTCACATATGCTAAGGAGAAGGCCAAGGTTGCTTTCGTTCTTTCACTCCTCCACGGGCGGGCTCGCGAGTGGGGAACGGCCAACTGGGAGACTGAGGCGGGGTGCATCTCAAGCTTTGAGCGGTTTAAGGGGGAGATGATCCGGGTCTTCGACCGCTCCGCCTATGGAGAGGAGGCTTCCCGTCGGCTTTCCACACTTCGGCAGGGGAGACGATCCGTGCCGGATTTCTCCATTGAGTTCCGGACCCTCGCTACCACCTGCGGGTGGAACCAACCCGCTCTGACCGCTCGCTACCTGGAGGGCTTGTCTCCAGAGGTGCGGGACGAGGTCCTCGTCCATGAGATCCCTGCCCAGCTCGACGACCTTATCGACCTGGCCATCCGTGTGGAGAGACGGTTTGATCAACGCCGTCGTGCTCATCGCCTGGAGGAGAGTCTTTTCTCGCCGCCCCATGTCAGCCCCTCCCACTCTGAACCTGAACCCATGCAGCTGGGTGGCCTGCGTATCTCAGCTAAGGAGCGTCAGAGGAGGATTCATAACCGCCTCTGTATGTACTGTGCTAGTGCCTCTCACTGTGTGTCTTCTTGTCCGGTTAAGGCCAACGCTCGACCAGTAGGAGGAGGGTTACTGGCGAGCGCTACCTCTAAGACTATCCCTTCCACTTCCTGCACGACACTTCCAGCGCATCTCCAGTGGGCGGGGTCGTCAGCCTCCTGTGTGGCCTTGATCGATTCTGGGGCCGAGGGAAACTTTGTGGATGAGAAGTGGGCGCTCCAACAAGGTATTCCGCTCACACCGCTAAGAGACTCCACCCTTTTATTTGCCCTTGATGGCAGCGCCCTACCTAGGGTCCAGAAACAGACTATCCCATTAACTCTGACCGTCTCTGGCAACCATAAAGAGACAATTTCCTTTTTTATTTTTCAGTCTCCTTTTACTCCTTTAGTACTGGGGCACCCTTGGTTAGAACTTCACAATCCACACATTGACTGGGCTAAGGGGTCTGTTTTGTCTTGGAAGTTGTCATGTCATGTTAAGTGTTTAGCCTCGGCTGTTCCCCCCGTGTCTTCTGTTTCTGTGTTGCAGGAGGAGACAGGAGATCTGACTGGGGTACCGGAGGAGTATCACGATTTGCGGGGGGTTTTCAGTCGTTCTCGAGCCATGTCTCTTCCGCCCCATCGCCCGTATGACTGCGCTATTGATCTCCGCCCGGGGACCACGCCCCCTCGGGGTAGGCTCTTCTCTCTTTCCGCTCCCGAACGGGAGGCTTTAGAGAATTATTTATCTGAGTCCCTCAGCGCCGGCACAATCGTTCCTTCCTCGTCGCCTGCCGGCGCCGGATTCTTTTTTGTTAAGAAGAAGGACGGCTCTTTGCGCCCATGCATAGATTATCGGGGGCTGAACGACATCACTGTAAAGAATCGTTACCCACTGCCGCTGATGTCCTCAGCCTTTGATATCCTGCAGGGGGCAAAAGTCTTTACCAAGCTCGACCTACGTAACGCTTACCATCTCGTACGCATTCGGGAGGGGGACGAGTGGAAGACCGCCTTTAACACGCCCCTCGGCCACTTCGAGTATAAAGTCCTTCCCTTCGGATTGGTTAACGCCCCCGCTGTCTTTCAAGCTCTGATTAATGATGTTCTTCGGGATATGCTCAATTTATTCGTTTTTGTCTATCTCTATGACATTTTGATTTTTTCGCCCTCTCTCCAGATTCACGTGCAGCACGCTCGCCGCGTTCTCCAACGTTTGCTTGAGAATCGACTCTTTGTTAAGGCCGAGAAGTGCTCCTTTCATGCTTCGTCTATAACGTTCCTAGGCTCCGTTATCTCAGCAGAGGGGATCAGTATGGATCCCACCAAGGTCCAGGCCGTGCTCGATTGGCCCGTCCCTGATTCTCGTGTCTCGCTACAGCGCTTTCTCGGTTTTGCTAATTTCTATCGCCGCTTTATACGCAACTACAGCCAGGTGGCCGCGCCACTCACCGCCCTCACTTCGGTTAAGTCTCGTTTCGGTTGGTCCGGTTCTGCGCAGGAGGCGTTTGACCGGCTTAAGACCCTTTTTACGTCTGCGCCCATCCTCCTCACTCCAGATAGCTCAAGACAGTTTATCGTTGAGGTCGACGCCTCCGAGGTAGGGGTGGGAGCCGTTCTTTCCCAGCGGTCAGCGTCGGATAATAAGATACACCCTTGCGCGTACTTCTCACACCACCTCTCCCCCGCGGAACGTAATTACGATGTCGGGAATCGTGAGCTCCTCGCCATCCGCTTGGCATTGGGTGAGTGGCGGCAGTGGTTAGAGGGTTCCTCTGTCCCTTTCATTGTTTTGACTGATCATCGCAATTTAGAATACATTCGCTCCGCCAAGAGATTGAACTCGCGTCAGGCGCGTTGGGCCCTTTTCTTTACGCGTTTTGATTTTGTCATTTCATACCGTCCGGGCTCTAAGAACGGTAAGCCGGACGCGTTGTCTCGACTTTTCGATCCCTCGACCGGCCGCACCCCCCAAGAGGCGATTATTCCTCCCGGTCGGGTGGTGGGGGCTACGGTCTGGGGAATCGAAAAACAGGTTAAGCGTGCACTCTCTCACGTCGCTACTCCCCGTAACTGCCCTAGGGACAGCCTCTTTGTCCCAGTTCCCACACGATTAGCCGTTCTTCAATGGGCTCATTCCTCTAGACTAGCAGTTCATCCCGGTGTTCGAGGTACTATCGCATTTATCCGCCAGCGTTTCTGGTGGCCCTCTTTAGAACGTGATGCGCGCCGTTTTATCGCCGCCTGCTCTGTTTGTGCCCAGACCAAGGCGGGCAATTCCCCACCTGCTGGTCTTCTCCGGCCGCTACCTGTTCCCTCTCGCCCGTGGTCCCATATCGCTCTCGACTTTATCACCGGTCTCCCTCCCTCGGCCGGCAAGACGGTCATCCTGACGGTAGTCGACCGCTTTTCTAAATCGGCGCACTTCATTCCCCTTACCAAACTGCCCTCTGCTAAGGAGACGGCCCAGATTATGATTGATAATGTGTTTAAGTTTCATGGGTTGCCCACCGACGTCGTGTCCGATAGGGGTCCGCAATTCGCCTCGCAGTTCTTGAGAGAATTTTGCCGTCTCATAGGTGCCACTGCTAGCCTTTCCTCGGGTTTTCACCCACAGACTAATGGCCAGGCCGAGCGAGCCAATCAGGTCGTTGCCCGCATGCTCCGTAGTCTAGCCTTTCGCAATCCCTCGTCTTGGGCCGAACAGCTTTCCTGGGCTGAGTATGCTCATAACTCCCTCCCTTCCTCGGCCTCTGGCATCTCTCCCTTTCAATGTTGCCTCGGCTATCAACCGCCCTTATTTTCTTCCCAAGAGACCGATTCTCACTGCCCGTCCGTTCAGGCCTTTATCAGCCGCTGTAAGCGAACCTGGAGGAGGGTGAGATCTGCTCTATGTCGTTCTAAGAGACGCATGTGCGTGGCTGCTAATAGATTGCGTGTCAAAAGTCCTCGCTATGTCGCGGGTCAGAGGGTTTGGCTCTCTACATCTAATTTACCCCTCCAGTCTGACTCCCGTAAACTGGCATGTATTATAAATCTCAATGCTGAATGATACACAGAATCCAATGATTTCAACCAGGTCTTTGTCGAGTGTCTATAAAACACTTCTCCATAGTCTAAAACCGGCAAAAACGTAGCTTCAACCAGCTTTTTCCTAGCTTTCTGTGTAAAGCAGGAACGGTTTCTGAAATAAAAACCCAGCTTTAATTTCAATTTAGCGAGTAACTGTTTAATATGCAAATTAAAACACATGTTTTCCTCTAATATAAAACCCAGATATTTATATGAGCTAATTAATTCTATTGGCCTGCCCTGTAATGTATGGAGTTGAGGCAAGGAAGGTCCAGGCTTACGGGTTCTATTAAAAACATGTATTTAGTTTTCTTATCATTTAAAACTAAATTTAATGCCTGTAGATTGAGATGGATATTTTCAAATGCTTTTTGTAGCCGTAAAATCGTCTCATCAGTTGATTTTTCAGAACAATAAATAATGGTATTATCAGTGTACAAATGCATTTTTGCATTAATCACATTTTCACTAAGGTTATTAATATATATTTAAACAGCAAAGGCCCCAAAATAGAGCCCTGTGATACTCCAGAGTTAACAGTAAGTTTCTCAGACATACAGTACAGTCATTTAAAATTCATTTAAAAGATCTCTTCTTCAGTCATACCTTCGCTTACTCACATTATCAACTCCTCTCTTCACTCTGGAACATTTCCCTCAGCATTCAAGCAGGCTCGGGTAAGCCCACTGCTCAAGAAACCATCTCTAAATCCAGCGCTTCTTGAAAACTACAGACCGGTATCCCTTCTTCCATTCATTGCAAAGACACTTGAGCGAGCTGTGTTCAACCAGCTTTCTATGTTCCTTGTACAGAACCACCTCCTGGACAGCAACCAATCTGGCTTCAAAAGTGGCCACTCAACTGAGACTGCTCTGCTCTCAGTTACTGAAGCCCTGCCACTAGCAAGAGCAGCTTCAAAATTTTCGGTACTCATCTTACTGGACCTGTCTGCTGCTTTTGACACTGTTAATCACCAGATTCTCCTGTCCACCCTCAGAAAGATGGGCATCTCTGGAACTGCACTCCTGTGGATTAAGTCCTACCTCTCTGACAGGTCCTTCAGTGTGTCTTGGAGGGGTGATGTTTCAAAGTCACACCAAAGAAGCATGGATTTTCTCATCACTGATATACGCTGATGACACCCAACTCTACTTCTCATTCCAGCCAGATGACCCGACGGTAGCTGCTCGCATTTCAGCCTGTCTGAGTGACATTTCTAGCTGGATGAATGACCATCACCTTTAGCTTAACCTTACGAAGACAGAACTCCTGGTAATTCCAGCTAACCCATTGCTTCATCACAACTTCTCTATACAGCTGGGCTCATCAACCATAACTCCTTTGAGGACAGCCAGAAACCTAGGAGTTGTGATGGATCATCAGCTCCAGCCTACAGAATGATGCTTCAGCAGGACAATAAGCCTCTGCAAATGATCCAGAATACAGCAGCGAGGGTTGTCTTCAATGAGCCAAAAAAAGCTCAAGTTACTCCTCTCCTCATCAGGTTACACTGGGTACCAGTAGCCGCTCGCATCAAATTCAAGGCAATGATGCTTGCCTACAAGTTGACCACTGGCACGGCACCAACTTACCTAAACTCACTGGTTAAATCTTATGTGCCCTCCAGAAGTTTGCGCTCTGCAAGTGAACGACGCCTTGTGGTGCCATCCCAAAGAAGTTCAAAATCACTCTCACGGACCTTTTCCTGGACTGTGCCCAGCTGGTGGAATGACCTCCCAATCTCAATTCGTACAGCTGAGTCTTTACTCATTTTCAAAAAACATCTAAAGACTCATCTTTTTCACCTGCACTTAACCAACTAACACTAGCACTTTTCCTTTTCTTGTCTTTTCTTTTATTTAAAAAAAAAAAAAAAAAAAAAACCTGGCTATGCATTCTATGCGCACTTGTATACTGTTGTTGTTCTCTTGTTGACCTTACTGCTTCTATTGTTCACATTTGTCGCTTTGGATAAAAGCGTCTGCTAAATGATTAAATGTAAATGTAAATGTACATGTTGACATCTGTTATTGAAATAGCTCCTGACCCAACCAATAGCAGCATCAAATAGACCAATACATGCAAACCGTGATAATAAGGTAGCATGATTGACTGTATCAAAGGCTTTTGTTAAATCAATAAACAATCCAGAACATGATTTATGATCATCTAAAGCACTGATTATGTCATAGTACTATGATTTTTTCGAAAGCCAGACTGAAAAACACATAGAATACTATTACTAACAAGGAATTGTTTTAATTGTTCACTGACAATAGATTCTAAAATCTTAGCTATAAATGATAATTTAGAGATTCGATGATACTTGTCCAAAGTAGATGGGTCACCACCTTTCAGCATTGGTAGAACCAGAGCAGATTTCCAATCTTCAGGAACAATATTCTGTTCCAGTGATAAATTTAAATTTAAGATATAAGTCAATGGTTCAGCAATGACTTCAATGCCATTAAAACTTCATGACTCATAATAGGCGTAAAATTAAATCTAGTACTACAGTCTTCCCTTGAGTGACATATGTTCAGCTTATTTTGTTAAGACAATCCACTGAATGCGGCTCCAGCTGATACAAAATGCTTGTTGAAGCAGTTCACCATCTCGGTTCTATCAGTTATTTTCCTTTCATTTATTGTTAACTGGTTCGGGAAACCATTAGATGATTGAGCGGGGGACAACGACTTGATGATTTTCCAAAACTTAGTTGGATTATTTAGATTTCTTGTTGTTTCATTAAGATAAAACTCAGATTTTGCCCTGCGAACCAGTGCTGTGTATCTATTTCTCAAGGCTCTAAATACCACCCAGTCCTTTTGTTGGCCAGTTTTTCTAGCTCTGGCCGAAGTTAAATTCCTTTCACGAAAAAGCTCAGACAGTTCATCAGTGAACCAAGGATTATCGCGGCCCTTCACTCTGAATTTCTTCATAGGTGCATGCTTATTTATGACCTTTAAAAGTAATGTGTGGAAATACCGCTATGAAGAGTTCACATCAGGTACTAAAACAAGTTTATCCCAGTCACATGCAAACAAATCATGCAAAAAAAAAAAACTTGAATATCAAAGTTCCTTAAACACCTTTTTTTATAATTCTAGGTTTTATAATATATAATATTATAATATATAATATTATAATAATAATATATAATTATAGGTTTTGCTTTTAACCCCTTAACTGTCACTCATATTTTTGAATATTGACTTTGTAGTGCACGATCCAAACTTAAATTGTTATTATTCATGAATGAAAACATTTTGTAACATGATATTGATGTACCATTTACATGGTAATGCAATGTCTGATTTTAAAATGAATTTTAAAGGATGAATTTTGAGATATTAAGTTTTCAGTTGATATATAATTTCTCATGATTTCTAAAATGTGATAGAGAAAAAGGCAACAAAGTCATCTTGTTTTTTTTAACAAAGGTCAAAATTCCTGTTATAATGTAGATTTTTGAGGGTGCACTCTTGTCATAAATTAATCTATTACTTTTCCTACATAATTTTTAACAAAAAACATTGATAAAATATAGATTTGGGAGTCTTTCCAAAACATACAGTAGGTGGCCAGCCTTTCTGGGGCTTACCGCCGTGCTGGTAACTGTAATTCAGTCGCATGTTAAAATCATTTGCGAAACTACCGCCAGGTGGCGCAAATGGACGGATTGCGAAATGAATGTAATTGTAAAATGAGATAATAGAAGGAAGTAAAACAACAATAACATTATGATATAACATTGTAACATTAAAAAAAAACAGTTTTTTTTTCACAATTTGTTAATTATTAAAATGTAGGATAGTCTTAGACTACAGTCTACTAAACAAAAATTAAAAGAAGACCTTAACACAAAGGATCATATGCATGCTATTTTATTAAACAGTAAATAAATATAAGGCCTATATATATATATATATATATAGAGAGAGAGAGAGAGAGAGAGAGAGAGAGAGAGAGAGAGAGAGCTAAGTGTTTTAATTTCATTTTCATTTCGATTCATTGTTGGTTTAAAGATTTCAGGTTCCATATGCAGAGCGAAATGGGAACGGTCCAGCATTTAGCAATAATAAGTATTAACTCTGTTATTATTCTTGATTTTTCAAAATACCAGCATTTTTGAATTATGCCTTGTGTGTGACCAAAAATTAAGTATTATTTGTTTCAGCTGTTTGATCATGCTGGTGCCTCGCGCACATATTCACTGGAAACAGCAGTCGTTCACCAGACATTCGGCGTGAGCACTTTGACATATTGTTAATTATGATTTTTTTTCATCAATACTGAAACGCACACAGCCTATTTACCTCATGAATAATAGTTAAGCTTCAAATGGGCAACATCACAAATATGGAAACGTTTGATTTCTCCCGATTGAGAAAGCCCAAGCTTACCTTATGTTTAGCTTTAAATTATTATTATTATTATTATTTATTACTAAGCCTATATTATTATATACTGCAATTATATTTATCCACTAGAATTATATATTTTTAATTATTGTTTTGTTCTGATAAATTTGTTAAATTAAAATGATTTGTTGTAAAACTATACTTGACTTTCACGACACCAATACATTTGAGTACATGGTTTTGAAGGCTGACTCTCTCATAATTATTTTGCTCTATCGACCTCCTAAGGTCCTGTCTAACTTCTTTTCTGAACTCAGTGAACTGTTGACCCTTGTCTGCTCATTGTCATTTCCCATTCTACTGCTCGGTGATTTCAATATTCATGTTGATGCTGTTTGCTCTAACTCCAACCAGTTACCTTCTATTTTTGATTGTTTTAATCTAATTCAGCATGTTAATTTTCCTACTCATACCCGTGGTCATACCCTTGATTTGATTTGTACATCAATGACCAATATCTCTTCCATCACCTCTACTGACACTGGTATTTCTGATCACAAATTTCTTGATTTTAGCTTCAGCCTGCCTATGCATAAGAATTGTTCTACAACTGTCATATCTTACCGCAATCTCAAAGCTGTTGATACTGCATTATTTTGTACCTCCGTTTCCTCTTCTAATCTCTCTGATGTCTTTGATATCTCCTCACCCTCACTGATACTATCCTACTATAACTCCATAATCTCGGATATCTTAGATAAGCATGCTCCTGTCAAGACTAGAAGTGTCCCTTCCACACATTCGTCTCCTTGGTACACTCCTGAGCTCCGTATCTTAAAGGCCACTGGCAGACGGCTTGAGCGTTACTATAGGAAAACTGGCCTGACTGTTCACCATTTGGCATTCATCGAACATATCAAGATTTATAAATCGGCCCTGAGTTTGGCTCGTTCCAGTTTTGTATCTGCTATAATCAATAAATCAAGCAACAGGCCAAAAGCATTATTCAACACAATAAATAAACTTACCAAACCTCCATCTCATGTTGCTCTAGCTTCTGATGAACTTTGCACTTCATTCTTGGCTCACATGCTCGAAAAGACAGATGCCGTAAACCAGTGCCTCTTTAATGATGCCAGTAACATTAGTCATCTGCCGAATCAACCTTGTCAATCCCTGCTTTTTTTCTCTCTGTCTACTCCTTCTTCTGTCTCTGAATTAATCTTGAAATCCAACCCTTCATCTTGTCATCTTGACCCTGCTCCTACTACTCTACTGAAACTTTGCCATTCAGTTATTTCTGCACCTATCTCTCACTTCATCAACGCATCTCTTACCTCTGCTTCATTTCCTCTGTCACTCAAAACTGCAGCTGTTACCCCTGTTCTCAAGAAACCCAACCTTGATCCCTCAGTTTTAACTAATTATCGTCCCATTTCAAATCTCCCCTTCATAGCTAAATTACTGGAAAGTACTGTTGCCTCCCAGCTTCAGTCTTTTCTAGTTGAAAATAATCTTCTTGATTCTTTTCAATCTGGTTTTCGCCCTATGCATAGTACTGAAACTGCTCTAGTTAAGGTACTAAATGATCTGCTTCTCTCTGGTGATTCTGGTTCTCTGTCTATGCTTTTGCTGCTCGACCTCAGCTCTGCCTTCGATACCGTCTCCCATCAACTACTCATTTCACGCCTTTCGGATGTGGGTATTTCTGGTGCTGCTCTTTCCTGGTTCTCCTCTTATCTCTCTGACAGACTGTTTTACATTTCACTTCAGAATTTTCGCTCACCCACTGTCCCCCTGAAGCAAGGTGTCCCTCAGGGATCCGTTCTTGGGCCATTATTATTTATAATCTATATAATCCCTCTTGGTCAGATCCTCCGCCGTCATGGTTTTAATTATCATTTCTACGCTGACGACATTCAATTATATACTACCTGTACATCAACTTTATCTTTCACAACTGACAAAATCTCTGCCTGTGTACATGAAATAAAAGATTGGCTTCATTCAAATTTTCTAAAACTTAACATGGACAAAACTGAGATTATTTTCACTGGACCTTCATCACTCACTAATAAAATTCCTACTAACTTCACCTGTGAGATCGCCGGCTCTCTTATCAAACCATCTAGTACTGTTAAAAATCTTGGTGTAATTTTTGATTCCTCTCTATCTTTTCACTCTCACATTAATTCCATCACTAAATTGGCATTCTTTAATCTACGTCGTATCGCTCAGCTCTGTCCCTTTATCAGTATCTCAGATGCTGAAACTGTCATCCATGCATTTGTCACCTCACGTCTTGATTACTGCAATGCACTTTTCATCGGCCTACCAGCTAGCTCCATTTCCAAATTACAATACATTCAAAACTCTGCTGCCAGACTACTCACCCACACCAAGCGTTCTGCACATATTTCCCCAATTCTGCATGATCTTCACTGGCTTCCTGTGGCTTACCGTATTAAATTCAAAATTCTCCTTCTCGCTTTTAAGTCTCTGCATGGCCTTGCTCCCCCCTACCTCTGTAACCTGCTTCTCCCTTACACCCCAACTCGATCTTTACGATCCGCTGATTCCAGCCTCCTCGTTGTCCCTCGGCATCGCCTTGCTTCAATGGGGGGCAGATCATTCAGTGTTGTTGCACCCAAAATGTGGAACTCTCTCCCCCCATCACTCCGTTTTGTTAACACTATCTCTGAATTCAAATCCATGCTCAAAACACACCTATTTTCTGAATGTTATAGGTCTTAGTGTGTTGGTTTTTTTTTTACTTTTTTTTTTTTCTCTCTCTGCTGGTTGCTGCCCCATCTACACAATTCTCACTTACTGTACTTGCACTCTCATTTGCCTATTGTTGTTCTGTCTGCTCTCTTTGTCAATTGCCTTTATTGTTGTTTGTTTATTGTAACGTGTCCTTGAGCTCTGGAAAGGCGCTATATAAATAAAACGTATTATTATTATTATTATTATTATTATTATTATTATTATTATTAAAAACTATTTGTCGGGGAAGTTGTGGCCTAATGGTTAGAGGGTTGGACTCCCAATCGAAGGGTTGTGGGTTCTAGTCTCGGGCCGGACGGAATTGTGGGTGGGGGGAGTGCATGTACAGTTCTCTCTCCACCTTCAATACCATGACTTAGGTGCCCTTGAGCAAGGCATCAAACCCCCAACTGCTCCCTGGGCGCCGCAGCATAAATGGCTGCCCACTGCTCTGAGTGTGTGCTCACAGTGTGTGTGTTCACTGCTCTGTGTGTGTGCATTTCGGATGGGTTAAATGCAGAGCACAAATTCTGAGCACAAATTCTGAGTATGGGTCAACATACTTGGCTGAATGTCACTTCACTAAAATATTTTCTAATAGCCTATTTATTTCCTCTCACAAACTCTGATTTATTTTTTAGCGTGTTAAAAAAAAAAAAAAAAAAAAAAAAAACATGCAGCAAACGAAAATAGGTGATTGATCCGTTAAAATGAAACCTATACACGACTCATATATTTTTTCCTCTGAAAAACTTAATTTATTTTTTTCGTGTGTTTAAAAAATAAAGAAAACATTCATCAAATGAAAATAGGCGATTAATCCGTTAAAATGTGTTACTCTTGGTTAACAGTAATTATAATTATTTTACTTCAGAACACAGCCTGGGACTAATCTAGGTTTTTTTTTTTTTTTTTTATTGCATCTGAAAATGACTTTGTTAATTACATTCATTTCAGCCTCCCGCAAAGCTCAGCTGTGGACGATTTAAAAATGTTTGATATAAAGCAGTGGTTCTCAACCCGCTGCCCATCACAAACTCTAATGCGGCCTGCACCACATGCTGAAAAAAAAAAAAAAAAAGAAAAAAAAAAACTTTGTAAGTTTGAACAATTTTATTGTTTACATCAATTAAAAAAAAATGCTACCAATGAAATATAAGCTATATCCTAATGTTTTATGTTATTTTTTGAATTCAATTCAAATAGTCATCAACAGCCATTAGGTAAATTGCCTTTAAGGTAAAATTGCGCATCAGAATGGACAAATTAGTTTTTTTAAGGGAGAAAAAAAGAAATTCAAAAAATGCCAGCGAATGCACATGTAGGCTACAAACTGTCAATAGTCTCAGTATCATTATTGAAGGAGAAGTGCTGGATTTTCGTTTTTTTTTTTGGCCCCGCAACTCACTTGAAGAAGTTCAGATAAATGGAAACACCATACACTATGTAACAATCCTTAATTGACGAAATGTGGCAAAATATTTCAAGAGAGAACCTCATATTATTAAATTCAAAAGTGCTTTCCATATTTGGATCAAAATAGGCTACATTTGTGAACGCACATTTTCTGAAATGTTGCGCGTCAGGTCATGCAAGCCTGCATCTTAAACCTGCGGACAGGTGCGCCTGGTCAGTAGGCTTCAAAAACAAAATTGCACATGTGCAGGCAGAGTGAAGAAGCTCATTGCTACTCGAACCTGTGCAATCCGTCAATAAAAGAATATAAAGACAGTCAGATGTGCAATAATTCTGGGCAATTGCAAAGCGGACCATCAGCCTGCGCATTCAGAAGTATAAATTGAAGAAGTCTGCATCTGCGCTGACCGTGTACGCGTCCGGATTGCTCAGGCAGAAAGTATAACACAGGCGTTACAATCGCAACTTCTTTGTGTTACTCCTTTCAAGCTGAATCTGACAAAATTGGTCAGCTCCCGACAGCATCAGGTGTTTTATTTATGGGGAGTAGAATTGTTTATTTCAATGAATGTAATATATTATATATCATAATAGTTAGGCTATAATATTATAAATCAGGTTGGTTTGTATTGCTGACGTAATATGTAAATTATATGCGTAGACTTGCGCTTAGACCACAGTGCGGTCTGCTGGAAAAAAGGTTGAGAACCATTGATATAAAGGTTGCTGTCCCATTTTATACAGGAATTGTTCATTTAAAAAAATCTAATTATATTGTTAGTTCTAATTATATTGTTAACACAAGTTCATTTAGAACTTTTTTTTTCACTTATAAACTCCTTGAGAATTTAAAGTTAGTTTAATAGTATTTAAATTCAAGTTAAAAAACAGGTTTTAATTGCTTAAATGATTTTTATTAATTAATAATATGTTATCATGTTTATTCTTGTAAAAAAATACGTGTTTATTCTTTAGGAAAACAAGGGGAAAAATAGGGGACAATCTGAATATTTGTTTTGCTTTACCTATTTATGTAAGCTACAATTATTCAAATAATAATAATAATAATAATAATGAAATAATGTCATTAAAAATACCATTGGCCTGAATAATTTTGACCATTATAGAATGGTGACATTAAAGATTAGGTGGTAAAAATACTGTGAAATTAATAATGACATGGATTTTAGAGCATAACAACTGAAGGTTTATGAAACATTAGCCAACCAAGCATTTTTTTTTTTAAACAACAGAACTTAAAGTTGTGAACTAAAATATTATTTCAACCATACAGCATGTGAATAAATAAAATGCATAATTTTCACAACATTTCATTATTCATTAAATGCATAACGTTTCTGGGGTTTGGATATGTACTTCAATATAATGAGCTCCAAGTTTAATAATAGTCCTAGACTTCTCTCTCTCTTTAACAGCATTAGCTCAATGATATACGTCTTCCTTCCGTTAGAATTTTCCTGCCTTGCTAAATGTTGGGCTCATGATCAATAAGTTCGCCTCAATCTGATTCAGTAAAGTCAAACCGCAGACAGTGAAGCCTCCCGCGCGCTGTGAGGCGGGAACAGAGGACTCCGCTTGGTCTTAAAGCCTCCCGCAAACATCCACAATCACAAATAATAATGATTTTCGTAAAATAATGATTAATTATTAATTGATGATTTGTTATTATCATTATGGTCTTGTGAAAATAATAATATAGGCTGCGAGTAAATTATGAATATAAATAGTAGCCTAGTGCTGCTGAGTGCAGGCATGTTTCAGCCCAGTAACACACCGTTCCTCCGAGCCAAAACACAGACCGAATTCTGTTCAGCTGGAGGGGGTTGGGTTTTGGATAGTTATTCATGGCTTGTGGGGTCGATATAAAGGTGTGAATTGCTCTTTCATATGGAAAGTGTCTTATGAGGCTTTCGCTTGCTGAACCGGTTTATATAGGACTGTTGTTTTGGTTATATTCACAGTGCTGGCTCTCTCCGACGAGAGAAATGCAACATTCACACACTACACTATTCCTTTTCGTTTTAAAAACATTTCAAGCTTTCTGTAGATATATTTTTATTGTACCTATGTGAGACACCACGATATTATGTTAATTAAAAAAATATAGATCCATTATCATGAAAAATTAAAGTGATGAGACGGCGCCTCCCTGTCATTAATGCACATTAATAATTTTTGCACGAACACTTGAATATAAGCTTCTTATCACGAGTAAAATTCATGCCAACAGCCAACATATTTAGCTTGATCAGAAGGTAGCCTGCAAGAGTCGAGTGGGATGTTAAGAGTTTGTCTGTTTCTTTTACTGATTATTTTCGGGTTAAAGCATGATTTAAACATATTCACACTCAATCGCTTTTGCAAAAATGCGTTCAAACAAATGTAATCTTACAGTGCTACATTATCAGCATGCTATCTGATTTTGAAATCTCTGTTTAGATAAAATAACTGACAAAGATGTTATTTTCATCACAAACAAAATTTTCACAGCAGAAAGCAGCAATTAAATATTAGTTTGGCATGTGATATAGGGGAAAAAGTTTACACATAGCTTAAGCCACTTTGAAACTCTCCTGTTATTTTTTTATTAAATTAAGTTTTTTAATTAAGTTTTATTAAATTATTATTATTATTATTTGATATGCTATGTTATGAACATAACATTTCAAACATACTGAAATACTTTATTCACGGAGTGAAGGCGGAACGTGTTTCTGGTATCAAGCCGCATTTCCACTGTCGGGCCTGTGCTGGCCGGGCGGGGCTCATAGCCTCAGGCCAGTAGCACCGAGGCCAGAATAGCGCATGGTTTCCACAGTGGAGCCTGAAGCTCCGCTGCGCATCACTAAAACACGCCCTTTTAAACGCCTCTCAGAACAACGTCATGCAACCTCATTATTTCATCAACAAAGAGAAGTTATCAGAAAAAGTCACTGGAACATGCGCGATCACAAAACAAAGATGATAAAAGCGGCCGTTTGTTTGCATACATTGATCATAGGCTATTGATTTAATTTATCAGGACTCAAAATTAATCACACATAAATACACTTATTTCTATTTTATTTATTTATTTTTAACGCTCATGAAAATAGCCTGCTTATTCAGTCGAGTCTGTTTCTGTTTATTAGCCACAGCAGGGACGTGCACAGACATTTTGAGGGGCAGGGGCTCAAGTGAAATAAAGGGCACTTCTCATAATTACGGTTTTTTTTTTCTTTTTTTAAAACACAAAGTTATATAGCCTATATACATATATTAACGCAACACTGACTTCCTTTTTAAAAAAAAATAATTAAAAAAATTAATTAATTGTATCTTCCTCAAACTCTAATTTTCAAAAGATGTGTACAAAATAATCAGTTCACATAGAAACCATGGTCTCCTTAGTATTCACTAGAGCAGCAAAGGAAACCATCCCACAATGTGCATGTTTAGAAAACATTTTCTGTGCTACTAGTTTCAAGTAGCCTATATATTTAGAATAACCAAAATAACTGCATCAAGCAGAGGGGTGTGTTTTACTAATAATTTGTTTATTTCTTTGCACAAGGCACTACATCATTTTAATTATTTTGGTGTTATCAGAACACATAACACTTTTAAATCAACACAAATATTCACTCTAAACTGAAGAGGGTTGTTGCTGCTATTTTGTTAACTTTACTGAAAAAAATCACTGCAAAAATGATTGAAAAAATACAAAAATACATCAACTTAATAAAATTCTTACAAAAAAAGGGTCTTCTACTTCAAAATAAAATCTGTTACTTCCATTCCCTGGCTGTCTCTCCTTCCTCCCTTACAGCGGCAACCTTCTGGGGGCCATATGTCCCTGTAGATGTTTATTACTTCACTGTGGTCAGAATACTGAATTGCCTTAATGTTTTAATCAAATACATTAATAACATTATTGCTATGCATGTACACATACACAATAACTGATGGTGACTGACAAGGACTTACTTTCACATTTGAGGGAGGACTGTATCATCACCATCATCAAATAAAACCTTCAAAATCCACATTTAGATGGAGTTTGTTTTAAACCTAATACACTCCAAAAATATTCTGTGGCTTAGTAAATATTTAACTTAATAAAATCTCTGAAAATCTTACTTGATTGTTTGAATTAAACTTACCAAAATAATTGAGTAAAAATTAAATAAAATTAAATAAAAGCCAATGTCGTATGTATTTGTGGTTATATGGAATACTATTTTATAAAGGTTTAGAGGAAACAAAAAAAGTTCATAAATAAAGTTAATTTATAAATATTGTTATTTTTAATGTTTAATGTTAACTTATTTCTACTCAGTTTTATTTATTAATGTACAGATGCAGTTACTCAGATTTACTAAATTTTTTGGAGTGTAGCCTATCCTCCATCTGTTTGCATCTGTAGATTTCTTCTAGATTCACCCATTTTAATTTCTAAATTTCAGGGGGAAAGACTCTTGATGTAAGTCATTAACTAACTTGGGACGTTCTTATTTTATTAACTTATTTTATTACACGGCTTGGTTGATCTCCGATGTAGAATGCGTTCTGTTATTTCTTGTTATTTCTTGATAACAGACCGCTGTGCGGAGTATAACAGACCGTTGCCATGAAAAACAGAGCGTTGCTATGGACTTGCAGGATTCTAGAGACGTAGTAGAGACGGAGCGTAATATTTTCTTTAGCGGAAGCAATACAATCGGGTTTAAATCAATAAACTCCCTTTTAATATTTTGTGTCAAATTATTTATTTATTTGGTAGGTAGCCATGTAATAAGCAGGAGGATAATGTATAGCGATTATCCCTTACACAGCTCTGGTCTAGTAGCTCATGAGGCATGCATGCTAGCAGAACACAGGTTAACTAAGGCTGTGTCCAAATTCAGGGTCTACATCCTTCGGAGGACTCATTTGAAGGATGTTACGTCACAGCACCGCGACGAAGGCTGTCCAAATTCGTAGGATCCTTCAAATGCGGCCCACAAATGCGTCCTCCTTTTCCCCGAATTGGAAGGATGGGTGTGGTGGATCCTTTCGCGTCCTACCTATCCCATAATTCTTTTCAGCAGGACGAAGCGAGCGGTAGCGGAGTGGGGGAGGAGTATTATTTTCGATGTTTTTTTAAAAACTGGCTTTTCAAAAATATATATTTCAGTGGTTTTCTAGTTAGGCATTTTGTTTTAGCGTTAAGCATTTTTTTTTTTTACATTTGTACGTGTAACTTATATGTAAAAAAAAAAAGTTTACTTTCGTAAACTAGCTTCTTCCTTACTGCCTGTGTGAATATCCCCTTACACACAGCTTATTTGTTAGTGATTGAAGCTGTTTTTAACGCTTCTAAGGACGAAAGAGCAGACAGAAGTGTTTATAAAGCTCCAGGGAGAGAACGATGAGCTCTTCACCCGCGTCTGTCAGCACTGTCACGGTTGCTAGGCGACAGGATATGAGCAACGGGTAAGGGAGGGAACTGAAAGAAGGGTAGGCTGTCCAAAATCACAAACACACTCCTTCAACCGGGTAGGAGGGATCCTAAGGAGGATGCAGACCCTGAATTTGGACACAGCTTAAGTTATATTTGCCTTTGGCTAATCAGCACAGCATCAGAAATAACACTGCTGGGAGGGGCTGCTGCTGCCTGCAGGTGTGTGTCTGTGTATCTGATGTATGCCGATCATAGGGTGCAGATGTGCGTCGATGTGCGTCGATGTGTGCCGCTGCGCGCAAGGGGGGAAGGGAGGGGGCAGGGGGTTTGGGGGTTAATGAGCGCTTCAGAACTCCTGACCTGATATTTAGATATACTATTCTTCAATAAATATATTTGTTTGACAGGGAAGCTGTGCGCAAACAGGAATATATATTATAAAAAAAAAATAAAAAAAAGCACCCCAGAAAAAAGGGCACTTTCTCTCCAGGAATAAAAAGGGCGTGTGCTCAAGCCCCCTTTGATGTCTATGTGTGCACGTGCCTGAGCCACAGTAGCCGTCACATTTAGAATGAATGATAATATCTCTATTTTTATAAAACCTCCCGAACAAACACATTAGGCTATTATATTTTTTTATGACGTGAGCTAAACTCTAGAGATGAGGCTTGTGACAGATAATATACATTACTAAATAAATACACGAGAATAAGAAGCTGACGTCTGATTTCCTCAAACGGTCATATTTACCATGTTTACTATGGTAATGTTAATGCCTAGCGTGCACAGACTTTTGCATCGCTTCTAAATATTTCTGCCTTGTTTAGTGATTATAATCCACATCAGATCAAGTTATTTAAAACACTTGCTGCTAACTAAGAGTGAGTTTTGAGCTCAACTTATTTTAAAAAGTCTTTAATACTGGTGTTAAAGCTGTTATCTTTGTGAAATGATCGGCAGCGCAGACTCTAACATTACTCTAAAATTACTTTAGTTGTCAATTACTAAAGCTTTTTTTTTTTTACAGTGTGTGAATGTTGTTGATTATAATGAGAGAACTTGAGTTTAATCGTGAGGACGTTTTATTAATTCTTTAGAGTTTCAAAGATTTAATCGTGCTGGTTTAATTTTATTCGTTTCTTGTTTTAGGCAAATTAGGCCTAAATAATGGGAACTAAATTATACAGTGCTTCACATTTAAACATGCAACAATTTCGCTTGTTTGATAACTTGTGGTTAAAGCACCACTCAGTGGTCAAAAGCTGCAAATGCACTTTTTATCCCGCTGCCGCGGTACCCGTGGCGTTAAAAGAGTCATTTTCGATGTCTACTTAGTGTATATAGTTTGTCAAGATTAGATTAGATTTAATTGTAATATAGTGAAGTAAATGTAGGCGTCCCACAGAGCGGACGGGTGACAGTTAACAGGTTAAAATCTTACAGTTTCGTATAGCTCCTTACTGCACAGTGATCACTAACATCGTCTGGAAAAATTCCTATATGAATGAATTTATGGGGTTTATTTGTTAAAATTACATAGATTAGAGTGGATTTGCTGTGGTTCTAAAGATTAGTTCTTGTGGGTGTATTTATGATTTGAGTTACATTCACTGAATCACAAAATTCCTTAAACTGGTTTGACACTGATGATAACCAATCCCAGTTTAAATCACCCAACAGTAAAAATTATTTTTCTAGTAACTCGACTAACGCTGATGACAGTGAGGTGAAAGTTTTATCTACAGGCGAGGGTGGTCTATAACAACCAACAATAGACAATTATTTCCATAGTATAAGTCAATAGCTAATAGCTCAAATTGTTTTGGAATGGAGAATGACTTTATAACAGTTGCATGGAATTGTGCTTTTATATAGATTGCCACACCACCTCCCTTACTTTTCCTGTCAGACCGAAAAACATTATATCCCTATCGCAACATTATTATCTGCAATAGATTTTTTGAGCCAGGTCTCAGACAAGACTAAAATGTCAGTTTTGGTCGTCTAGGCCCAGATTTTTGCATTGTCCATTTTGGGCATTACACTACGAACATTTAAATGTAGGACACCAAGGCCAGATCTCTCTGAAAATTCCAGAGAGGTTGAAAGACAATTTCCCACTGGACCAGAATTTGGCATAAAAAGCATAAACCATCAAAAGCATAAACATTATCAAACATCGCTGCTTCAAGTTTTTAATATAATACGTTCTGTAGAGTGAGAAGGAAAACAATAGTAAGATTTGTCCTTGATTCCATTACAACTGTAATTGGAATCGCTTGAAAAGATAGTTCCGTGCTTGTGTGTTTTGATGGTCGATGCAGGAAACGTTCAGGGTTACACTCATTTTTGCCTTCGGCACAGCCTGGCCTGTAGCTTAGATCGAACATTCAGAAAGCTGCCCATATTAACAGCACAACTCTCATGTTGTCAACAATGTATGGAAAATACACCAACAACCAGTAGCCTAACTCATGGACTTCAGTTCGAGGACAACACCTCTGTATACTAATATCGGGGAATAGAGGCCGGAGCCAGAAAGTACACGCCATTGATTATTTAGGCAAGAAAACTCCACTGACCTCAAAGTTGATTCCCTCCACAACCGATGTCCAGCTAACTTCTCCAATTTGTATAACAACCAGGACCACGATAGGCTTCCAGGAGAGTATGGCAATGAGCCATTATTGCCAATGAGGCAGGTGAGTTTCCCAATTTAGCAAGTGCAAATAGCCCAACAGGTAGAGGCTCCACTTCAAGCAATTCTTTGCTGCTAAAAGTCCGTCATTTTTAGTAATGTGTTACAACAATGGAGAAGTGCAAGTTAATCCTTTGAGCTGTGTGATTTAGTTTAAAAACACATACATTTAACATGAATGACAGTTCAAAACATAAAATCAAACACAAACGCACATAACACACATAGAGCTGCCATCTTGGATCGGACTGTAGTAAAAAATGGAGTCATCCGTCATTGCAAAAGCATCTATTCAGCCCCCATATGGCCAGTCCTGAAACCCAACCCACCATAGACTATCTTAAGTTGAACCAACAGGAGCCCTTATCACGATGGCCCATGACACAGCTGGACAAAAAACTCAAAAAATCAAAGGTGCAACAATTCTTTCAGCTCTGGACGTCGCTTTAGGATTAAGGACAATTTCTGTGCACCCAGAGGACCAACACAAACTGGCATTCACCTTTGGTAAACTTTTGTAACTGTTGTGAACTAACCCTTTAGCTGACAATCCTCAGCATTGAAGCTCTAACATATTTTTTTGTGCATAGGACTTCTAACACATTAAAAACTGTCTCACAGCATTGCAGAAAACATTTTATTTTTTTTTTTCATAAGAAATAAGCATCTTTTAGTTTGGCCAGATTTGCACTGCAAATTGAATGAAGCAGCTTTCTCTCTTTGAGAGATAAGCTATTGATCAGATTTGGGCTAGATTTCACTTCATTTGAACAGAAGCACTATTTCAACAGTTTTGGTCTCAGAAACCTGAAAACTGACAATCTTGAGCATTGAATCTCTAATGTATGTTTTTGTTCATATGACTTCTAACACATTAAAAACTGTCTTACAGCATTGCAAAAACATTGTATTTCATAAGGCATAAGCATCTTTCAAGTTGGCAAGATTTGCACTGAACATTGAATGAAGTAGCTTTCTCTCACTGAGAGAGAAGCTTTTGAGCAGATTTGGGCTAGTTTTCACTTCATTTGAACGGAATCACAATTTCAACATGTTTGGTCTCTGAAGCCTGTAAACTGACACTCTTGAGCATTGAAGCTCTGGCATAAGTTTTTGTGCATATAAGTTCTAACACATTAAAAACTATCTCACTGCATTGCAGAAAACATTTTATTTCATAAGACATAAGCATTTTTCAGTTTGGCAAGATTTGCACTGAACATTGAATGAAGAAGATTTCTCTAATTGAGAGAGATGCTTTTGAGCAGATTTGGGCTAGATTTCACTTCATTTGAACAGAAGCACTATTTCAACATTAGGGGTCTCAGAAACCTGAAAACTGACAGCCTTGAGCATTGAAGCTCTAACTTAAGATATTGTGCATATAACCTCTAACACATTAAAAACTGTCTTACAGCATTGCAAAAACATTGTATTTCATAAGACATAAGCATCTTTCAGTTTGGCAAGATTTGCACTGAACATTGAATGAATCAGCTTTCTCTCACTGAGAGAAATGCATTTGAGCAGATTTGGGCTAGAATTCACTTCATTTGAACAGAAGCACTATTTCAACATTACTGGACTCAGAAACCTGTAAACTTACAATCTTGAGCATTGACACTCTAACATAAGTTTATGTGCATAGGAATTCTAACACATTAAAAACTGTCTTTCTGTCTTGCAAAAAGCATTTCTATTCACAAGACAGAGGCATCTTTCATTTTGGCAAGATTTGTATTTAACATGTAATGAAGCAACATTCTCTAACTGAGAAAGATGGTTTTTAGCATATTTGGGCTTGTTTCCTCTTCATTACAACAGAAACACTATTTCAGCATTAGTGATCTCAGAATGCTGTGAACTGACAAACGTGAGCATTGAGGCTCTAACATAAGTTTATATGCATAGGAATTCTAACACATTAAAAACTGTATCTCTGCATTGCAAAGAACATTTCAATTCATAAGACAGAGGCATATTTCATTTTGGCAAGATTTGTATTTAACATGGAATGAAGCAACATTCTCTAACTGAGAAAGGTGGTTTTTAGCATATTTGGGCTTGTTTCCACTTCATTTCAACAGAAACACTATTTCAGCATTAGTGATCTCAGAATGCTGTGAAATGACAAACCTGAGCATTGAGGCCCTAACATAAGTTTATGTGCATAGGAATTCTAACACATTAAAAACTGTCTTTCTGTCTTGCAAAAAGCATTTCTATTCACAAGACAGAGGAATCTTTCATTTTCGCAAGATTTGTATTTAACATGGAATGAAGCAACATTCTCTAACTGAGAAAGATGGTTTTTAGCATATTTGGGCTTGTTTCCACTTCATTTCAACAGAAACACTATTTCAGCATTAGTGATCTCAGAATGCTGTGAACTGACAAACCTGAGCATTGAGGCTCTAACATAAGTTTATGTGCATGAGAATTCTAACACATTAAAAACTGTCTTTCTCTCTTGCAAAAAGCATTTCTATTCATAAGACAGAGGCATATTTCATTTTGGCAAGATTTGTATTTAACATGGAATGAAGCAACATTCTCTAACTGAGAAAGATGGTTTTTAGCATATTTGGGCTTGTTTCCACTTCATTTCAAAAGAAACACTATTTCAGCATTAGTGATCTCAGAATGCTGTGAACTGACAAACCTGAGCATTGAGGCTCTAACATAAGTTTATGTGCATAGGAATTCTAACAATTAAAAACTGTCTTTCTGTCTTGCAAAAAGCATTTCTATTGACAAGACAGAGGCATCTTTCATTTTGGCAAGATTTGTATTTAACATGGAATGAAGCAACATTCTCTAACTGAGAAAGGCGGTTTTTAGCATATTTGGGCTTGTTTCCACTTCATTTCAACAGAAACACTATTCCAGCATTAGTGATCTCAGAATGCTGTGAACTGACAAACATGGGCATTGAAGCTCTAACATAAGTTTATGTGCATAGGAAATTCTAACACATTAAAAACTGTCTCTCTACATTGCAAAGAACATTTCAATTCATAAGACAGAGGCATATTTCATTTTGGCAAGATTTTTATTTAACATGGAATGAAGCAAAATTCTCTAATTGAGAAAGATGGTTTTTAGCATATTTGGGCTTGTTTCCACTTCATTTCAAAAGAAACACTATTTCAGCATTAGTGATCTCAGAATGCTGTGAACTGACAAACCTGAGCATTGAGGCTCTAACATAAGTTTATGTGCATAGGAATTCTAACACATTAAAAACTGTCTTTCTGTCTTGCAAAAAGCATTTCTATTCACAAGACAGAGGAATCTTTCATTTTGGCAAGATTTGTATTTAACATGGAATGAAGCAACATTCTCTAATTGAGAAAGATGGTTTTTAGCTTATTTGGGCTTGTTTCCACTTCATTTCAACAGAAACACTATTTCAGCATTAGTGATCTCAGAATGTTGTGAACTGACAGACCTGAGCATTGAGGCTCTAACATAAGTTTATGTGCATAGGAATTCTAACACATTAAAAACTGTCTTTCTGTCTTGCAAAAAGCATTTCTATTGACAAGACAGAGGCATCTTTCATTTTGGCAAGATTTTTATTTAACATTGAATGAAGCAACATTCTCTAACTGAGAAAGATGGTTTTTAGCATATTTGGGCTTGTTTCCACTTCATTTCAAAAGAAACACTATTTCAGCATTAGTGATCTCAGAATGCTGTGAACTGACAAACCTGAGCATTGAGGCTCTAACATAAGTTTATGTGCATAGGAATTCTAACACATTAAAAACTGTCTTTCTGTCTTGCAAAAAGCATTTCTATTCACAAGACAGAGGAATCTTTCATTTTGGCAAGATTTGTATTTAACATGGAATGAAGCAACATTCTCTAATTGAGAAAGATGTTTTTTAGCATATTTGGGCTCGTTTCCACTTCATTTCAACAGAAACACTATTTCAGCATTAGTGATCTCAGAATGTTGTGAACTGACAGACCTGAGCATTGAGGCTCTAACATAAGTTTATGTGCATAGGAATTCTAACACATTAAAAACTGTCTTTCTGTCTTGCAAAAAGCATTTCTATTGACAAGACAGAGGCATCTTTCATTTTGGCAAGATTTTTATTTAACATTGAATGAAGCAACATTCTCTAACTGAGAAAGATGGTTTTTATATATTTGGGCTTGTTTCCACTTCATTTTAATAGAAACACTATTTCAGCATTAGTGATCTCAGAATGCTGTGAACTGACAAACCTGAGCATTAAGGCTCTAGCATAAGTTTATGTGCATAGGAATTCTAACACATTAAAAACTGTGTTTCTGTCTTGCAAAAAGCATTTCTATTCACAAGACAGAGGAATCTTTCGTTTTGGCAAGATTTGTATTTAACATGGAATGAAGCAACATTCTCTAACTGAGAAAGATGGTTTTTAGCATATTTGGGCTTGTTTCCACTTCATTTCAACAGAAGCACTATTTCAGCATTAGTGATCTCAGAATGCTGTGAACTGACAAACCTGAGCATTGAAGCTCTAACATAAGTTTATGTGCATAAGAATTCTAACACATTAAAAACTGTCTCTCCACATTGCAAAGAACATTTCAATTCATAAGACAGAGGCATATTTCATTTTGGCAAGATTTGTATTTAACATTGAATTAAGCAACATTCTCTGACTGAGAAAGATGGTTTTTAGCATATTTGGGCTTGGTTCCACTTCATTTCAACAGAAACACTATGTAACACTAATGAGCTGATGGTATTTCAGCCATCTGTTCCATACTAGTGAATCCTGACTCTTAACACATTTGGAGTTCAAAAGAACAGAACGTGAGTAAACAAGGACCTTCGTTTTTTACATAATTCACCATTTTGGCCGCCCTGAAGTCGGCCACATCCTGCCTTGAGTGACAGTTATTTACGACAAGAAATTCCAAAGTCACGTGGGCGAGCCTCAAAGGAGACACTAAACCAACCACATTCCTGAACACAAATGAAACCTTTCGTATAAGTCCCTTACTTTCATCGTTATTAATAATATGTATTTTGAATATGTTTTGTGTGTACCATGGTTAATCCTTGTTATGCGAGGATTATAATTTTTCTAGTGTATAAATTGGAATTGTTTCTCCTCACCAACTTTCTCAAAGAGAGCCATGGGCTGCAACCCCCAGTCCCTTGCAGCTCGTAAAATTTACGACCACACAGGACTACACAGGACAGGAAACCTAATCCTTACAAAAGAATGGTAAAATGTACTGAAATGTAGTCTTAATGTGTATATTATTGATTTTGCGGTGCATTAGAGGTTTCCCATATAAATTGGGACTATCTGCAGTGTTATCATGTGTTAATCAAATCTTTAAATATGTGTAATTCTGCATTTGAATGTAACTTCATGTTTTGATCACTTATATATATTATGTTTAGTATCTTTGTCATGCTCTGACAGACCCATTTATCTAGAGCAAAGTAATGAAAAATGTATGTAATCTGAATTACAAACTTGCTAGAAATATCCCTGAGGAAATCTGACATGCCCTAGATCACCAGTGGGTTGTTTCTACAGAGACAAAGGAACTTTTTCCCGCTGCAGATCGCGGACGTTCATTGGATGTTCCCTCGAAAAAGGGGCGTGAACCATTTCAAGCTATAAGAATCGACCGAACAAGGTCTGCCCTCGCTTTCTCTCTTCTTCTCGTTCTTGGTCCTTGGACACGCTGCTCTCCTGTGCCACCAACGTTGCTTCCGCGCGGCCTAGCGCAAACCCCTCCTCAGCACAGGGGCTGAGAGAAAAAGCCATTTTAATGGCTCCTTTGGAAGCTTTCGTTTTTGTTGTTTCTTTTCTTTACTAAGTTTATTCAACTATTCACCTCTCCACACAAGGAAGACGAATTCTGGAACATTGTTTGTTGAACCTTTCAAATACCGCACGAGGACAGAACAAAGGACCACGTGCTACACGCTCAGGCCAAGATCAAGCGCAGCGTGCACGTGCGTCACATGGCCTCCAGGACCACGCATGCTGTTTTAAAAAGGAACAGCACGCAAAACTCACACGCGCGGGCCATGCAAGTATCACTTTTCTATGGAGATTTAAATGCTGCTTTAAATTGTTGCTATGATCTGATTGTTGTTAGCTTCCAAAAGTTACTGACTATGACTTCCATACCTGAGCTCCTTATGTGATCTCATTCTATTTTCTCTCTCTCTCTCTCTCTCTCTCTCTCTCTTTTATTTGGATTCCGTTATGTCTTGTATAAAGCTTACTGTTTGTAGTGTCGTAGGCATATTTACTCTGTGTGATGTGTAGTTTGATGTATTACTAGTTGATTTATTAAAAACCCATATACTGACGATTGGCTTGGACTCCACCCCACTTACATTACGAGTCACTGAGATGTCTGATCTTTAGCTACAAGCTTTAAATTTAGAAACTAAATTTATCATAAGGATAGGATAATGTTTTCATGGCCAGAGAATATTTTTCCTTGAATTATAAGGCGTGATAACTTTATTGAAAATTGATAGGTCAACAGTGGTTTGCTGGACAAACCACTGTTTGATTTGCAGTAATTTACAGTAAGAGATATCACAATAATTGATATGAAGAATGGAATATTGACATATTAATGAGTAAGTTACAGTGCCCTGTGATTATTTATTGGTATAGGCAATTGAGCTATTTTTCATAATCAATCAAATTTAATGTAACTCTCATCTGAGATATAAATTAATCAAATTCCTGATTAATTATTCAAATTCCCTATATATCATTTGAGTTAATTATTCTGTAAAACTCATTGTTGTTACAACTATTTCAGCATTAGTGATCTCAGAATGCTGTGAACTGACAAAACTGAGAATTGAGGCTCTAACATAAGTTTTTGTGCATATAACTTCTAACACATTAAAAACTGTCTTACAGCATTGCAGAAAACATTGTATTTCATAAGACATAAGCATGTTTCAGTTTGGCAAGATTTGCACTGAATATTGAATGAAACAGCTTTCTCTAATAGAGAGACAAGCTTTTGAGCAGATTTGGGCTAGATTTCACTTCATTTGAACAGAAACACTATTTCAACATTACTGGACTCAGAAAGCTGTAAACAGACAATCTTGATCATTGAAGGCCTAAAATAAGTTTTTGTGCATATAACTTCTAACACATTAAAAACTGTCTTACAGCATTGTAGAAAACATTGTATTTCATAAGGCATAAGCATCTATCAGTTGGCAAGATTTGCACTGAATACTGAATGAAACAGCTTTCTCTAATAGAGAGACAAGCTTTTGAGCAGATTTGGGCTAGATTTCACTTCATTTGAACAGAAACACTATTTCAACATTACTGGACTCAGAAAGCTGTAAACTGACAATCTTGATCATTGAAGTCCTAACATAAGTTGTTGTGCATATAACTTCTAACACATTAAAAACTGTCTTACAGCATTGCAGAAAACATTTTATTTCATAAGGCATAAACATCTTTCAATTTGGCAAGATTTGCACTGAATACTGAATGAAACAGTTCCCCCTCAAGGGAACTTCTAACTGCGTCCTCTGAAGGGACACTATAGGGAACACCTCGTCGTGACCCGTGTCTGAAGCATACTTTGAAAAAACGCCAACTCGTTGGCCGGCAACAGCGTCTGACGTCACTACTGGCGCGACTATAAATAAGCGACCGGAGAGCACTTCATTTATCTTCTTCGTCTTCATTTGATTGTTTAGTTTGAAGCGTGCGTCTGAGAAACGACCACGGTAAGAGCGATCTTTACTTTTGTTATCATGGCTTCCACTAGCAAGGAAAATGCTTTTTATGTTTAACTTCTGCTTTTTTCCTCCCTTGCCTGAATTCCCCTGCGACCACCAGCTCTCCACCTGATCGAGGTTAGGTGGGGGAGAATTTCTCTCATAACAGTCTCATATGCTGGACCTATGATGTTTTTGGTTGGTTCTATGTTCATAGTAACCACCTTACTGATGGTCCGGACTATAAGGAGGCGCCCTGTGAGCAGGGTCCCACTACAGGAGGATGGGTGAGTATGTAACCCTTTTTCTGTATATACTTATGAGTTGAATTGCTGGTGGTCATATGTCTACTAACTTTCTAAGTGAGTCTCTTTTACAGTGCTCAGTTATGGCATCTACTAACACCCGTCAGCACCGTCCTTCCGGCCTCGTGCTCTGGTATTAGGCGGCCGAGATCACGGGCTTCTGTGGGAGCCTCGCTGATCATCAGAACTGGCACGGCACTGCAGGAGATTTCATGAATGTTGGCCAGGTCACCCTGAGGGGCCTCCTGACCGCTTATATGCACTGTCACATCCAGTGGGAAGGGAAGAGGTGGTAGTTACAGAATTCTTCCTGTTTTTTACTGCCTCAGGTGATGCTCCCCTCGTCCAAAGAGGTTTGTAAGTTTGGAGCTTGCCTCTCCCGTGTGGCTCAGAATCTCTGCGATGCTTAGGAACCTGTAGGTACGCACGCTACATTCTGTGTACTTCTTAAAGTGGTAAGTGTGCACGCAAGTCTCTGCACATTTTTTCTGAAATCCTGTATGGTAAGGGTTACGCGCTCAGCTTCGTTCCCTTTTTCGAGATGTTTAGACTTTGGTTCCTTTGGCTCCTTTCAGCCGGAGTGCATTTGTTTACACTCAAGCATTGCTTCCCTCATCAAGGGATATTTGGGCGGTTCTCGCAGTAGTTTTAACAACGGGCCCCTTTTTCCCAGAAAAGGGTTACGTGTTAGTACGCTACTCTGAATTCAGAGTTCCTCTCATTTGACGGTGTTCTCTGTTTTTTTCCCCTTCAGAGTGCCACGAGAACCCCTCCCTAGAACAGTATTTTAAAATCCATACTATGGTAAGTGTGCACGTGTATTCTTTGCGCACTTTCTGAAATCTTTCTGAAATTATGGTAAGGGATTCGCGCGGTTGCTTCGTGCCCTTTCTTGAGTTGGTGTAAAGCCCCGTTCATCTTGGGCGCCACTCCATTCAGGTATCCTTGAATACCTATCTAGCAGGGTTTTGCTACCAGGGTTCTGTTGAGACAGCTCCTTCGGAAAATTTTTGCAAGAGCAAGCGGTAGCCCCTGTGTGACAGGCAAGACTTTGTATAATACTGGTTTCTTAGCCGTATCCCTTTAAAGGAATCCTTCCTATTCCAAGCCTTTAAACTCTACCCCGGGTCGAGGCCCTGATCAATTAAATTGGGTATGTAGCTTAGGCCTTTGGCCGTAAGGGATAGTGTCACAGACAGCTGTCTAAACGTCCTAGGGGCAACTCCCATAGAAATGGTAGAGTTGGTACTTAGTGTTCGCCATGGTCTGGCCTGCGCTCCCCTCAGCATGGCGGCGTGGGTATACTGTTCCCCATAGTGTCCCTTCAGAGGACGCAGTTCGAAGTTCCCTTGAGGGGGAACGTCTCAGGTTACGAATGTAACCATGGTTCCCTGAGAGGGAACGAGACACTGCGTCCTCTAGATCCCTTGCCATGCTTCGGACGCAAGCTTCACGAAGAAGATAAATGACGTGCTCTCCGGTCGCTTATTTATAGTCGCGCCGGTAGTGACGTCAGACGCTGTCGCCGGCCAACGAGTTGGCGTTTTTTCAAAGTATGCTTCAGACACGGGTCACGACGAGGTGTTCCCTATAGTGTCCCTTCAGAGGACGCAGTGTCTCGTTCCCTCTCAGGGAACCATGGTTACATTCGTAACCTGAGACGCTTTCTCTAATAGATAGAAAAGCTTTTGAGCAGATTTAGGCTTGATTTCACTTCATTTGAACAGAAGCACTATTTCAACATTACTGGACTCAGAAAGCTGTAAACTGACAATCTTGATAATTGAAGTCCTAACATAAGTTTTTGTGCATATAACTTCTAACACATTAAAAACTGTCTTACAGCATTGCAGAAAACATTTTATTTCATAAGACATAAGCATGTTTCAGTTTGGCAAGATTTGCACTGAATACTGAATGAAACAGCTTTCTCTATTAGAGATACAAGCTTTTGAGCAGATTTGGGCTTGATTTCACTTCATTTGAACAGAAGCACTATTTCAACATTACTGGACTCAGAAAGCTGTAAACTGACAATCTTGATCATTGAAGTCCTAACATTAGTTTTTGTGCATATAACTTCTAACACATTAAAAACGTCTCAGGTTACAAATGTAACCTTGGTTCCCTGAGAACAGGGAACGAGACAATACGTCAACGACGCTATGGGGAACGCCTCAGGTGTGACAGGTGTCTGAAATCAAATATCAACTCACAGCAATCATGCTGACCGGCGACAGCCGTGAATCATCAGCTTGAATGATGAGCGTGCGACCTGGATATAAAAAGGGCGCCTTGAAACCATGACAATATCCTTTCGTCTGAAGGGACTGTTTGGCAGGCAGACCCTGAGGCATGGCTGGGAGACGTATTGTCTCGTTCCCTGTTCTCAGGGAACCAAGGTTACATTTGTAACCTGAGACGTTCCCTTTCGAAGGGAACTTCGAAAATACGTCAACGACGCTATGGGGAACGAAATACCCACGCCGCCATGCTAAAGGGAGTGCATGCCCAATGGCAGTGACAACTGTCAGAACCAGCATTCAGTGAACGCTAGAACCACTCACCCTCAGGTCACACAGGGCTGTCAGTGACAGCACTCCCTACGGTCATAGCCCAAGCTATATGATACCACAGAAAACCTCCATAAACATAGTTTAGTGAAAGGTCTACCTGGGCCTGCTCAAGGGCCTAGGACCACAACTTCAACTTCTTAGAAGGGGTCCCTTCTAGGGAATGTGGCTAGGGAACCCGAGGGAACCCCAGCCAGTCACTATTCAGGGGAATGTACCACCTGAAAAGCCACCAGGCAGGCCTGACCTGGTGTCACTACATAAGACACTACAGACTGGCCACTTCCTGTCTGTCCGAAGACAGAGCCTCTGGACACTTGCCTTTAGGAAGGCATCCAGCCCGAGGAACTGCGGAGCAGGCAGTGAACCACTCGGCCCGGATCTCAGAGATGGGATATCCTGGAGAGTATGACTCAGCGTAGTGCTTTACAACCCTTGCCAGCGAGGGGAGTTTCTCTACTCGATCCACGGATCTACCCAGTGTTTGTGTTTCAAAAACACTGAGGAGGCCTGTGAGGGCCTTAGGACTGATCTAACTGGGAGGCCTCATGAGAGGCCTACGACCGACGGACTAGACTCAGGAGACCACATACTCACATTGACCCTCAGTGAGGGGAGCATAAGATCTACCTGGTAGGCAACCAGGCTGTAGCAAAAAAGGTTCCAGGAGGGAACCCGTAGCAGAGAATAAAAACTTGAGCCGAGCCAGGGCGCAAACTCACCTCCAGTAGCTGCCTGATAAGGACTGCTAAACTGAAAGTAAGTGGCCACTAGCTTACGAAACCCAGCATCACCGTGAAACTACTCCCAGGGAGACCTGGAGAAGCCTACTACCTGACAACCACAGTATGTGGGAGCTCACTTTCAGAGAGGCCTGGTGAAGCCTGCTATCTGATAACCACAATATGTGGGAGTTCACCTACAGAGAGGCCTAGAGAGGCCTACTACCTGTTACCAGATAACCACCTTAAGTGGAAACTGAAAGTCATTTGGAACTCAACTCCAGGGAGGCCTGGTGAGGCCTACCACCTGACAACCACAGTATGTGGGAGCTCAACTTCAGGGAGGCCTAGTGAGGCCTACTACCTGATAAACACAGTGCAGGAAAGCTTACTTTCAGGGAGGCCTGGAGAGGCCTACTACCTGAAAACCATAGCTGATAGTGAGCCAGACTGGCAGTCCAGTTGACTGTCTTTGGGGCTTTGCCTTCAGGGAGGCCTTATGAGGCCTACTGCCTGACAGTTCAAAGAAGCGGGAATTCAACTCCAGGGAGGCCTGTGGGGCCTGCCACCTAGTAACCACAGTATGTGGGATTAAACCCTCAGGGAGGCCTAGTAAAGCCTACTACCTGACTACCACAAAATGTGGGAGCCCACCTTCAGGGAGGCCTGAAGAGGCCTACTACCTGAAACAGTCTAATCAGCTGGATGTAACTGCTGCTGGGGACTCGCCTAACAGGGAGGCCTGGGCGAGCCTGCTAGCTGATAGCGAGTCTATTCTGCTACTTTACCGAACACTGCTGGAACCATACTATTAAAAACTTTTCCTATAGTTTTGTCCAAGTGTATGTTCCACAATGTTGCGACCCACCTCAGAGGAGGCCTGTTAAGGCCTACTAATCAGCAGTGAGCCTTCTGCCCGAACTACCAGGGCCAACCATCAAAGGTGAGCTGGCCTAGGAGCCCTATTGGGGGCTATTCCGTCAAGGAGGCCTGCTGGGGCCTACTACCCAACTGCAGCCTTTGCGGCAGAAATCTGTTGCTACAGCATCCTGGTACCTAATCACATTGCCAGAGGCAGTGTACTCAGCAAATAGCAATACCCTTATAGCAGGGGAGTACAACATACGCCATTCTGCCTAGTGGAGGCCCCATTAGGGGCCTACCTACTAAATGCATAGGCATCAGCCCATGGCAATGCTCTGGCTTCAAAGGGAGCGGAGTTCAAAAACCGGAATGGAATGTAGTTTAGAACTCCCTGCTCAACCGGAGCCATCGTGGTGTGAGGTAGATACATACAGAGCTGAGAATAGACTACTCAAAACTACCCTGAGTTAGCGGGGGAGTAACAACCATATGCCCCTGCAATGTTAGACAGGGAACAGGCCTGCAAGTGGCTCCAAAGGGTGACAGGGATTTGTCCTGCGCCCAGCCTAGGGGAGCGGGGGGGCTAAATTGCAAGCCAACCCACTTCAACCCATCGGTCGAGCGATTAGCTCAACGGGCTGAGTGGAGCCAGCTCTAGAGGCCCAAAAACATCTCTGTTCGGCAGGGTCTGACAAACTCTCACTTCGCAGAGCGAAAGATGGCCTAACCCTGCCAGACTGATCCTACCTCAGCTACCACCCTGCATTACTCTATCACCCCTGAATGCAGAGAAAGGGGCGGGCCTTGGCCAACAACTCCCATTTAAGGGAGGAGGCTGAAATCAAGGGGAGGAAGCCTAACACATAATGAATGTGGCAGCTATACTTAGCAACACGCCTCCAACATCCCTAGCATAGCCTAGGCCAGCTACAGAGGCGGCCCGGATGAGGGCCGACCTACAAGCATAGATCTACCTGAGGGCTCGGAGGAGCCACAGCCTACTTGATTGAGAGGCCGTGAAAACACTCAACCTACTGAAACCCAACAGAGCTCAGGGGAGCGAGTACTCAGGATACCAATGTCACAAACCGATAGGCAGGACATCTATCTGAAGATCTATCTGAAGCGTCAGCATCAGTCTAAACCTAAAGCAAAAAAGTTTTTTTTTTTTTTTTTTCTAGGAAGACCAACTACTCTACCCTCTGGGTGGCTAATAGCCCTGAGGCTAACAGAAATGAGCGGTGGCCCACCACGCATATAAAATGTTATGACAGGAAGGCCATCACATACTCAGCACAGAAGCCAAATCTTCTTTGAGCTTCTTCCTAATTCGTTCTAGCCACCAACTGGGGGAGGCTTCAGGGCCCTAAAGTCCATACTTTAATTGCTCCTCTAAGAATGACCCCCTAGGTCTATACAGGGAACAGGGTCTGTAGAGAAATACAATCAGTGTTAGTTATACACACAGAATTTTACAAACCAAAAGTTCACCTGCGGCATGCAGAGTGAAGACTCGCCAGAGAGTTCTCAATGAATCTGGGGTCCACCACTTTTACATGCCTAAAAGAGGCGCTCACATCAACCAGTTGCTACGGCGGCCCACCAGAACATAGTTCTCATCATAAGGCCCATCCCCAGGGCTGGTGTAACGTAAACGCCTGGGGAGTCAAGAAGAGGGAGAGGGCTGGTAGAAAAAGCCCTCCAGGGAGATCAGACCCTACTTCCGCTGAGCGTTGCAGCGCTTGTGCTGAATGACCTCCCTTAAGTCCCTCTTTTTGCGGGAGGCTCGCCTCCTCTGTGTCCTACTCCTCCATGGAGGGGGGGCACGAGAGGCGACACTAGACCTCTGGTCCTGCCTACGGTCCTCAGACCAAGACGGACCAGGTCCTCCCGCCTGCCTGGGCTGGGGCCCGGATCTCAGCGGTATACAGGTCTTAAATGCAGCCGAGCGCGCCTTCGCCTCCCTAAACTTCCCAACCACCGCCTCAACGGAGGTGCCAAAAAGTTTAGCAGGCGAAACTGGTGAATCAAGGAGAAGGGACTTTTCTTTCTCCCCGATATCAGCCAAGTTGAGCCACAGATGCCTCTCTGTGGCCACCATCGCCGCCATCGATCGGCCGATCGCGGCAGCAGTCTGTTTAGTGGCCCGGAGGGACAAATCTGTGGTCCGGCGCAACTCAGCGACCGCCTCAGGGGACAGCCCTGCCCCCTGGTCGAGATCCTGCAGCAGGTCAGCTTGGTAGGCTTGGAGCACTGCCATGGTATGAAGGGCAGCACCAGCCTGACCTGCTGCCGTGTACGCTCTGCCATTCAAGCGACCCGTGGTTTTAAGCCGTGGGCTTGGATGGCAGAGTCAGAGCTTTTAGTGTCGACACCCGCCCAGAAACGAGATAGTTCGCAAACGTCTCGTCAACGGGCGGCATCGACACATAACCGTACTCACCGATCCCCTCAACATCAGCGAAGTTACCCTGCTGATGTCGATGAATACGGGCAGAGTACGGTTTCTTCCATGCCCTCTCGATCTCTGAATGGAGATCAGGAAGGAATGGAAGGCTCTGCTGAGCTGGTGGTCTATGTTCAGGGAGAAACCGATCATCCAAACGACCGCGAACGATCTCTCCCTGAGCGCGCCGCCATGGCAACTGAAGTTTGTCAGTGGCGCGCTCCATAACTTCCACCAACTCTGCGTACACGGGGCAGGATGGCTGACGAGGTTGAGGATCTAAATCATCCTCCTCAGCCATCTCTTGCCCGGCCTGAAGAGCACTCGCTGCAGTATTAGTAGGAGAAAAGTCTCCGTCATCCCCCTGCAGCTCACTCTCGTCAGCCGATGACGTGTCCGATAGGTTAACGCCCCCCTCGAGACTGTCAGCGAGCTCCATCTGGGAGCCCCATGAAGCGCGTCGCCGCTCTGCCTCGGCACGAGCGGGACCCGATCCGCGAGGACCAGACGCTGAACTCTCTTCCCTCGAGAAGAGAGCCAGACGAGAGCGGAGCGTTCTCATGGGAAAACGCTCACAATTTGCACAGGACGCTCCCTCAAGAGCATCCCGTGCGTGCTCTTCACCCAAACAGTACACACACATCTCGTGAGTGTCACCCGGCGACAAATATCTTGGGCACGGGTCAGCACATTTCACGAAATTTTTAGGACTTGCCTTAGATGTGCGTTTCATTGTCGCTGTAAGCAGACGTTTAAATCAGACAAAACAGTCCCTGAAGACGAAAAGGATATTGTCATTGTTTCAAGGCGCCCTTTTTATATCCAGGTCGCACGCTCATCATTCAAGCTGATGATTCACGGCTGTCGCCGGTCAGCATGATTGCTGTGAGTTGATATTTGATTTCAGACACCTGTCACACCTGAGGCGTTCCCCATAGCGTCGTTGACGTATTGTCGAAGTTCCCTTCGAAAGGGAACTGTCATACAGCATTGCAGAAAACATTTTATTTCATAAGACATAAGCATGTTTCAGTTTGGCAAGATTTGCACTGAATATTGAATGAAACAGCTTTTTCTAATAGAGAGACAAGCTTTTGAGCAGATTTGGACTAGATTTCAGTTCATTTGAACAGAAACACTATTTCAACATTACTGACTCAGAAAGCTGTAAACTGACAATCTTGATCATTGAAGTCCTAACATAAGTTTTTGTGCATATAACTTCTAACACATTAAAAACTGTCTTACAGCATTGCAGAAAACATTGTATTTCATATGGCATACGCATATATCAGTTTGGCAAGATTTGCACTGAATACTGAATGAAACAGCTTTCTCTATCAGAGAGACAAGCTTTTGAGCAGATTTGGGCTTGATTTCACTTCATTTGAACAGAAGCATTATTTCAACATTACTGGACTCATAAAGCTGTAAACTGACAATCTTGATCATTGAAGTCCTAACATAAGTTGTTGTGCATATAACTTCTAACACATTAAAAACTGTCTTACAGCATTGCAGAAAACATTTTATTTCATAAGGCATAAACATCTTTCAATTTGGCAAGATTTGCACTGAATACTGAATGAAACAGCTTTCTCTAATAGAGAGAAAAGCTTTTGAGCAGATTTAGGCTTGATTTCACTTCATTTGAACAGAAGCACTATTTCAACATTACTGGACTCAGAAAGCTGTAAACTGACAATCTTGATCATTGAAGTCCTAACATTAGTTTTTGTGCATAACTTCTAACACATAAAAAACTGTCTTACAGCATTGCAGAAAACATTTTATTTCATAAGACATAAGCATGTTTCAGTTTGGCAAGATTTGCACTGAATATTGAATGAAACAGCTTTTTCTAATAGAGAGACAAGCTTTTGAGCAAATTTGGGCTAGATTTCACTTCATTTGAACAGAAGCACTATTTCAACATTAGTGGACTCAGAAAGCTGTAAACAGACAATGTTGATCATTGAAGGCCTAACATAAGTTTTTGTGCATATAACTTCTAACACATTAAAAACTGTCTTACAGCATTGCAGAAAACATTGTATTTCATATGGCAGAAGCATCTATCAGTTTGGCAAGATTTGCACTGAATACTGAATGAAACAGCTTTCACTAATAGAGAGACAAGCTTTTGAGCAGATTTGGGCTAGATTTCACTTCATTTGAACAGAAGCACTATTTCAACATTACTGGACTCAGAAAGCTGTAAACTGACAATCTTGATCATTGAAGTCCTAACATAAGTTTTTGTGCATATAACTTCTAACACATTAAAAACTGTCTTACAGCATTGCAGAAAACATTGTATTTCATAAGGAATAAGCATCTATCAGTTTGGCAAGATTTGCACTGAATATTGAATGAAACAGCTTTCTCTAATAGAGAGAAAAGCTTTTGAGCAGATTTGGGCTTGATTTCACTTCATTTGAACAGAAGCACTATTTCAACATTACTGGACTCATAAAGCTGTAAACAGACAATCTTGATTATTGAAGGCCTAAAATAAGTTTTTGTGCATATAACTTCTAACACATTAAAAAATGTCTTACAGCATTGCAGAAAACATTGTATTAATAAGACATAAGCATGTTTCAGTTTGGCAAGATTTGCACTGAATATTGAATGAAACAGCTTTTTCTAATAGAGAGACAAGCTTTTGAGCAGATTTGGACTAGATTTCAGTTCATTTGAACAGAAACACTATTTCAACATTACTGACTCAGAAAGCTGTAAACTGACAATCTTGATCATTGAAGTCCTAACATAAGTTTTTGTGCATATAACTTCTAACACATTAAAAACTGTCTTACAGCATTGCAGAAAACATTTTATTTCATAAGACATAAGCATGTTTCTGTTTGGCAAGATTTGCACTGAATATTGAATGAAACAGCTTTCTCTAATAGAGAGACAAGCTTTTGAGCAGATTTGGGCTTGATTTCACTTCATTTGAACAGAAGCACTATTTCAACATTACTGGACTCAGAAAGCTGTAAACTAACAATCTTGATCATTGAAGTCCAAACATTAGTTTTTGTGCATATAACTTCTAACACATTAAAAACTGTCTTACAGCATTGCAGAAAACATTTTATTTCATAAGACATAAGCATGTTTCAGTTTGGCATGATTTGCACTGAATATTGAATGAAACAGCTTTTTCTAATAGAGAGACAAGCTTTTGAGCAGATTTGGGCTAGATTTCACTTCATTTGAACAGAAACACTATTTCAACATTACTGGACTCAGAAAGCTGTAAACACACAATCTTGATCATTGAAGGCCTAACATAATTTTTGTGCATATAACTTCTAACACATTAAAAACTGTCTTACAGCATTGCAGAAAACATTGTATTTCATAAGGCATAAGCATCTATCCGTTTGGCAAGATTTGCACTGAATACTGAATGAAACAGCTTTCTCTAATAGAGAGACAAGCTTTTGAGCAGATTTGGGCTAGATTTCACCTCATTTGAACAGAAGCACTATTTCAGCATTACTGGACTCAGAAAGCTGTAAACTGACAATCTTGATCATTGAAGTCCTAACATAAGTTTTTGTGCATATAACTTCTAACACATTAAAAACTGTCTTACAGCATTGCAGAAAACATTGTATTTCATAAGGCATAAGCATCTATCCGTTTGGCAAGATTTGCACTGAATACTGAATGAAACAGCTTTCTCTAATAGAGAGACAAGCTTTTGAGCAGATTTGGGCTAGATTTCACTTCATTTGAACAGAAGCACTATTTCAGCATTACTGGACTCAGAAAGCTGTAAACTGACAATCTTGATCATTGAAGTCCTAACATAAGTTTTTGTGCATATAACTTCTAACACATTAAAAACTGTCTTACAGCATTGCAGAAAACATTTTATTTCATAAGACATAAGCATGTTTCAGTTTGGCAAGATTTGCACTGAATATTGAATGAAACAGCTTTTTCTAATAGAGAGACAAGCTTTTTAGCAGATTTGGGCTAGATTTCACTTCATTTGAACAGAAACACTATTTCAACATTACTGGACTCAGAAAGCTGTAAACGGACAATCTTGATCATTGAAGTCCTAACATAAGTTTTTGTGCATATAACTTCTAACACATTAAAAACTGTCTTACAGCATTGCAGAAAACATTGTATTTCATAAGGAATAAGCATCTATCAGTTTGGCAAGATTTGCACTGAATATTGAATGAAACAGCTTTCTCTAATAGAGAGAAAAGCTTTTGAGCAGATTTGGGCTTGATTTCACTTCATTTGAACAGAAGCACTATTTCAACATTACTGGACTCATAAAGCTGTAAACAGACAATCTTGATTATTGAAGGCCTAAAATAAGTTTTTGTGCATATAACTTCTAACACATTAAAAAATGTCTTACAGCATTGCAGAAAACATTGTATTAATAAGGCATAAGCATCTATCAGTTGGCAAGATTTGCACTGAATACTGAATGAAACAGCTTTCTCTAATAGAGAGAAAAGCTTTTGAGCAGATTTAGGCTTGATTTCACTTCATTTGAACAGAAGCACTATTTCAACATTACTGGACTCAGTAAGCTGTAAACTGACAATCTTGATCATTGAAGTCCTAACATAAGTTTTTGTGCATATAACTTCTAACACATTAAAAACTGTCTTACAGCATTGCAGAAAACATTGTATTTCATATGGCAGAAGCATCTATCAGTTTGGCAAGATTTGCACTGAATACTGAATGAAACAGCTTTCACTAATAGAGAGACAAGCTTTTGAGCAGATTTGGGCTAGATTTCACTTCATTTGAACAGAAGCACTATTTCAACATTACTGGACTCAGAAAGCTGTAAACTGACAATCTTGATCATTGAAGTCCTAACATAAGTTTTTGTGCATATAACTTCTAACACATTAAAAACTGTCTTACAGCATTGCAGAAAACATTGTATTTCATAAGGAATAAGCATCTATCAGTTTGGCAAGATTTGCACTGAATATTGAATGAAACAGCTTTCTCTAATAGAGAGAAAAGCTTTTGAGCAGATTTGGGCTTGATTTCACTTCATTTGAACAGAAGCACTATTTCAACATTACTGGACTCATAAAGCTGTAAACAGACAATCTTGATTATTGAAGGCCTAAAATAAGTTTTTGTGCATATAACTTCTAACACATTAAAAAATGTCTTACAGCATTGCAGAAAACATTGTATTAATAAGACATAAGCATGTTTCAGTTTGGCAAGATTTGCACTGAATATTGAATGAAACAGCTTTTTCTAATAGAGAGACAAGCTTTTGAGCAGATTTGGACTAGATTTCAGTTCATTTGAACAGAAACACTATTTCAACATTACTGACTCAGAAAGCTGTAAACTGACAATCTTGATCATTGAAGTCCTAACATAAGTTTTTGTGCATATAACTTCTAACACATTAAAAACTGTCTTACAGCATTGCAGAAAACATTTTATTTCATAAGACATAAGCATGTTTCTGTTTGGCAAGATTTGCACTGAATATTGAATGAAACAGCTTTCTCTAATAGAGAGACAAGCTTTTGAGCAGATTTGGGCTTGATTTCACTTCATTTGAACAGAAGCACTATTTCAACATTACTGGACTCAGAAAGCTGTAAACTAACAATCTTGATCATTGAAGTCCAAACATTAGTTTTTGTGCATATAACTTCTAACACATTAAAAACTGTCTTACAGCATTGCAGAAAACATTTTATTTCATAAGACATAAGCATGTTTCAGTTTGGCATGATTTGCACTGAATATTGAATGAAACAGCTTTTTCTAATAGAGAGACAAGCTTTTGAGCAGATTTGGGCTAGATTTCACTTCATTTGAACAGAAACACTATTTCAACATTACTGGACTCAGAAAGCTGTAAACACACAATCTTGATCATTGAAGGCCTAACATAATTTTTGTGCATATAACTTCTAACACATTAAAAACTGTCTTACAGCATTGCAGAAAACATTGTATTTCATAAGGCATAAGCATCTATCCGTTTGGCAAGATTTGCACTGAATACTGAATGAAACAGCTTTCTCTAATAGAGAGACAAGCTTTTGAGCAGATTTGGGCTAGATTTCACCTCATTTGAACAGAAGCACTATTTCAGCATTACTGGACTCAGAAAGCTGTAAACTGACAATCTTGATCATTGAAGTCCTAACATAAGTTTTTGTGCATATAACTTCTAACACATTAAAAACTGTCTTACAGCATTGCAGAAAACATTGTATTTCATAAGGCATAAGCATCTATCCGTTTGGCAAGATTTGCACTGAATACTGAATGAAACAGCTTTCTCTAATAGAGAGACAAGCTTTTGAGCAGATTTGGGCTAGATTTCACTTCATTTGAACAGAAGCACTATTTCAGCATTACTGGACTCAGAAAGCTGTAAACTGACAATCTTGATCATTGAAGTCCTAACATAAGTTTTTGTGCATATAACTTCTAACACATTAAAAACTGTCTTACAGCATTGCAGAAAACATTTTATTTCATAAGACATAAGCATGTTTCAGTTTGGCAAGATTTGCACTGAATATTGAATGAAACAGCTTTTTCTAATAGAGAGACAAGCTTTTTAGCAGATTTGGGCTAGATTTCACTTCATTTGAACAGAAACACTATTTCAACATTACTGGACTCAGAAAGCTGTAAACGGACAATCTTGATCATTGAAGTCCTAACATAAGTTTTTGTGCATATAACTTCTAACACATTAAAAACTGTCTTACAGCATTGCAGAAAACATTGTATTTCATAAGGAATAAGCATCTATCAGTTTGGCAAGATTTGCACTGAATATTGAATGAAACAGCTTTCTCTAATAGAGAGAAAAGCTTTTGAGCAGATTTGGGCTTGATTTCACTTCATTTGAACAGAAGCACTATTTCAACATTACTGGACTCATAAAGCTGTAAACAGACAATCTTGATTATTGAAGGCCTAAAATAAGTTTTTGTGCATATAACTTCTAACACATTAAAAAATGTCTTACAGCATTGCAGAAAACATTGTATTAATAAGGCATAAGCATCTATCAGTTGGCAAGATTTGCACTGAATACTGAATGAAACAGCTTTCTCTAATAGAGAGAAAAGCTTTTGAGCAGATTTAGGCTTGATTTCACTTCATTTGAACAGAAGCACTATTTCAACATTACTGGACTCAGTAAGCTGTAAACTGACAATCTTGATCATTGAAGTCCTAACATAAGTTTTTGTGCATATAACTTCTAACACATTAAAAACTGTCATACAGCATTGCAGAAAACATTTTATTTCATAAGACATAAGCATGTTTCAGTTTGGCAAGATTTGCACTGAATATTGAATGAAACAGCTTTTTCTAATAGAGAGACAAGCTTTTGAGCAGATTTGGACTAGATTTCAGTTCATTTGAACAGAAACACTATTTCAACATTACTGACTCAGAAAGCTGTAAACTGACAATCTTGATCATTGAAGTCCTAACATAAGTTTTTGTGCATATAACTTCTAACACATTAAAAACTGTCTTACAGCATTGCAGAAAACATTTTATTTCATAAGACATAAGCATGTTTCTGTTTGGCAAGATTTGCACTGAATATTGAATGAAACAGCTTTCTCTAATAGAGAGACAAGCTTTTGAGCAGATTTGGGCTTGATTTCACTTCATTTGAACAGAAGCACTATTTCAACATTACTGGACTCAGGAAGCTGTAAACTAACAATCTTGATCATTGAAGTCCAAACATTAGTTTTTGTGCATATAACTTCTAACACATTAAAAACTGTCTTACAGCATTGCAGAAAACATTTTATTTCATAATCAATCAATCAATCACCTTTATTTATATAGTGCTTTAAACAAAATACATTGCGCCAAAGCACTGAACAACATTCATTTGGAAAACAGTGTCTCAATAATGCAAAATGATAGTTAAAGGCAGTTCATCATTGAATTCATTGATGTCATCTCTGTTCAGTTGAAATAGTGTCTGTGCATTTATTTGCAATCAAGTCAATGATATCGCTGTAGATGAAGTGACCCCAACTAAGCAAGCCAGAGGCGACAGCGGCAAGGAACCGAAACTCCATCGGTGACAGAATGGAGAAAAAAACCTTGGGAGAAACCAGGCTCAGTTGGGGGGCCAGTTCTCCTCTGACCAGACGAAACCAGTAGTTCAATTCCAGGCTGCAGCAAAGTCAGATTGTGCAGAAGAATCATCTGTTTCCTGTGGTCTTGTCCTGGTGCTCCTCTGAGACAAGGTCTTTACAGGGGATCTGTATCTGGGGCTCTAGTTGTCCTGGTCTCCGCTGTCTTTCAGGGCAGTAGAGGTCCTTTCTAGGTGCTGATCCACCATCTGGTCTGGATACGTACTGGATCCGGGTGACTGCAGTGACCCTCTGATCTGGACACAGACTGGATCTGGTGGCCACGGTGACCTCGGAACAAGAGAGAAACAGACAAATATTAGCGTAGATGCCATTCTTCTAATGATGTAGAAAGTACGGTGTTATGTGAAGTGTTTCCGGTTCCGGTTTACCTAATTAATGCAGCCTAAAAATCCTTTAACGGATTTGGATATTAAAAGCATATTAGTATGTTATGTGTATGCCAGGTTAAAGAGATGGGTCTTTAATCTAGATTTAAACTGCAAGAGTGTGTCTGCCTCCCGAACAATGTTAGGTAGGTTATTCCAGAGTTTAGGCGCCAAATAGGAAAAGGATCTGCCGCCCGCAGTTGATTTTGATATTCTAGGTATTATCAAATTGCCTGAGTTTTGAGAACGTAGCGGACGTAGAGGAGTATAATGTAAAAGGAGCTCATTCAAATACTGAGGTGCTAAACCATTCAGGGCTTTATAAGTAATAAGCAATATTTTAAAATCTATACGATGTTTGATAGGGAGCCAGTGCAGTGTGGACAGGACCGGGCTAATATGGTCATACTTCCTGGTTCTAGTAAGAACTCTTGCTGCTGCATTTTGGACTAGCTGTAGTTTGTTTACCAAGCGTGCAGAACAACCACCCAATAAAGCATTACAGTAGTCTAACCTTGAAGTCATAAATGCATGGATTAACATTTCTGCATTTGACATTGAGAGCATAGGCCGTAATTTAGATATATTTTTGAGATGGAAAAATGCAGTTTTACAAATGCTAGAAACGTGGCTTTCTAAGGAAAGATTGCGATCAAGTAGCACACCTAGGTTCCTAACTGATGACGAAGAATTGACAGAGCAACCATCAAGTCTTAGACAGTGTTCTAGGTTATTACAAGCAGAGTTTTTAGGCCCTATGATTAACACCTCTGTTTTTTCTGAATTTAGCAGTAAGAAATTACTTGTCATCCAATTTTTTATATCGACTATGCATTCCATTAGTTTTTCAAATTGGTGTGTTTCACCGGGCTGCGAGGAAATATAGAGCTGCGTATCATCAGCATAACAGTGAAAGCTAACACCATGTTTCCTGATGATATCTCCCAAGGGTAACATATAAAGCGTGAAGAGTAGCGGCCCTAGAACTGAGCCTTGAGGTACTCCATACTGCACTTGTGATCGATATGATACATCTTCATTCACTGCTACGAACTGATGGCGGTCATATAAGTACGATTTAAACCATGCTAATGCACTTCCACTGATGCCAACAAAGTGTTCAAGTCTATGCAAAAGAATGTTGTGGTCAATTGTGTCAAACGCAGCACTAAGATCCAATAAAACTAATAGAGAGATACACCCACAATCAGATGATAAGAGCAGATCATTTGTAACTCTAAGGAGAGCAGTTTCAGTACTATGATACGGTCTAAATCCTGACTGGAAATCCTCACATATACCATTTTTCTCTAAGAAGGAATATAATTGTGAGGATACCACCTTTTCTAGTATCTTGGACAGAAAAGGGAGATTCGAGATTGGTCTATAATTAACTAGTTCTCTGGGGTCAAGTTGTGGCTTTTTTATGAGAGGCTTAATAACAGCCAGTTTGAAGGTTTTGGGGACATGTCCTAATAACAATGAGGAATTAATAATAGTCAGAAGAGGACCTATGACTTCTGGAAGCACCTCTTTTAAGAGCTTAGATGGTATAGGGTCTAACATACATGTTGTAAGTTTAGATGATTTAACAAGTTTATACAATTCTTCCTCTCCTATAGTAGAGAATGAGTGGAACTGTTCCTCAGGGGGTCTATAGTGCACTGTCTGATGCGAAACTGTAGCTGACGGCTGAATGGTTGCAATTTTATCTCTAATAGTATCGATTTTAGAAGTAAAGTAGTTCATAAAGTCATTACTGCTGTGGTGTTGGGAAATGTCAACACTTGTTGAGGCTTTATTTTTCGTTAATTTAGCCACTGTATTGAATAAATACCTGGGGTTATGTTTGTTTTCTTCTAAAAGAGAAGAAAAGTAATCAGATCTAGCAGTTTTTAATGCTTTTCGGTAGGATATGCTACTTTCCCGCCAAGCAATACGAAATACCTCTAGTTTTGTTTTCCTCCAGCTGCGCTCCATTTTTCGGGCTGCTCTCTTTAGGGTGCGAGTATGCTCATTATACCATGGTGTCAAACTGTTTTCCTTAACCTTTCTTAAGCGTAAAGGAGCAACTGTATTTAAAGTGCTAGAAAAGAGAGAGTCCATAGTTTCTGTTACATCATCAAGTTGTTCTGAGGTTTTGGATATGCTAAGGAATTCGGATACATCAGGAAGATAACTTAAAAAGCTGTCTTTTGTGGTAGAAGTGATGGTTCTTCGATACTTGTAACAAGAAGTAGAATTTACAATTTTGGCTATATGAAGTTTACACAGAACTAAATAATGATCTGAGATATCATCACTTGGCTGAATAATTTCAACACTATCAACATCAATTCCATGTGACAGTATTAAATCTAGAGTATGATTTCGACAATGAGTAGGTCCTGAAATGTGTTGTCTAACACCAATAGAGTTCAGAATGTCTATAAATGCTGATCCCAATACATCTTTTTCATTATCGACATGGATATTAAAATCACCAACTATTAAGACTTTATCTGCAGCCAGAACTAACTCGGATGTAAAATCACCAAACTCTTTAATAAAGTCTGTATGGTGCCCTGGTGGCCTGTATACAGTAGCCAGTACAAACATAACAGGGGATTTATCATTAACATTGGTTTCTCTGGATAATGTTATATGAAGCACCATTACTTCAAACGAGTTATACTTGAAGCCTGCCCTCTGAGAAATCCTGAAAACGTTATTATAAATTGAAGCAACACCTCCCCCTTTGCCTTTTAGACGCGGCTCGTGTTTATAACAATAATCTTGGGGGGTGGACTCATTTAAAATAATGTAATCATCAGGTTTTAGCCAGGTTTCTGTCAAGCAGAGCACATCTATATTATGATCAGTTATCATATTATTTACAAAAAGTGTTTTCGTAGAAATGGATCTGATATTCAATAAGCCAATCTTTATCATTTGTTTATCCATATTGCATTTGTTTTTTATTTGTTGAACCTCAATTAAATTGTTAACCTTAACTTGGTTTGGACGTTTTTTGTATTTTCTAGTTCGTGGAACAGACACAGTCTCTATAGTGTGATATCTAGGTGAAAGAGTCTCTATGTGCTGAGAATTAACTGACCTCTGTGACGGGAGGCAGCTAGCAGACGGTCGGTTTAGCCAGTCTGTCTGCTTCCTGACCTGGGCCCCAGTTAGTCAAGTATAAACACTAAGACTATTTGCCATATTTCTAGACAGAAGAGTGGCGCCACCCCAGGAGGGATGAAGACCATCTCTTTTAAACAGGTCAGGTCTGCCCCAAAAGCTCGTCCAATTGTCTATATAACCTATGTTATTCTGTGGGCACCACTTAGACATCCAGCCATTGAGTGATGACAATCTGCTATGCATCTCATCACCACGGTAAGCAGGGAGGGGACCAGAGCATATTACAGTGTCTGACATCGTGCTTGCAAGTTCACACACCTCTTTAAAGTTATTTTTAGTGATCTCCGACTGGCGAAGTCGAACATCATTAGCGCCGGCATGAATAACAATCTTACTGTATTTACGTTTAGCATTAGCCAGCACTTTTAAATTTGCCAAGATGTCAGGCGCTCTGGCTCCCGGTAAACATTTGACTATGGTGGCTGGTGTCTCTATATTCACGTTCCGTACAATAGAATCACCAATAACTAGAGCACTTTCATCAGGTTTCTCAGTGGGTGCATCACTGAGTGGGGAGAACCTGTTTAATGTTTTGATCGGAACAGAAGAGCGGTGTTTTGACCCACGACTACGCTGCCTCACCGTCACCCAGTTGCCCTGCTGCAGGGGCTCTGCTGGAACCGGACAATGTACAGGAATCCCTGAGCCAGACGCATCCAAAGCCATATCTAGAGCCCTAACATTCTTACTGTCCTCAATTAAAGTTTGGATGCGTGTCTCTAATTCTGAAATCTTCTCTGTCAGCCTAACTGTTTCCCTGCATTTATCACATGTGAATCCCTCATCAGCGACAGAGATAGATAAACTGTACATGTGGCAAGAGGTGCAAATAACAATTGTAGGAGAAGCCATTACTCACCGTGCTTGATGAAATATTCTTACTGCGGTTGTTTGATGAACTTGTGGAAAACTGCAGCGTGAGTTCATAAGACATAAGCATGTTTCAGTTTGGCATGATTTGCACTGAATATTGAATGAAACAGCTTTTTCTAATAGAGAGACAAGCTTTTGAGCAGATTTGGGCTAGATTTCACTTCATTTGAACAGAAACACTATTTCAACATTACTGGACTCAGAAAGCTGTAAACACACAATCTTGATCATTGAAGGCCTAACATAATTTTTGTGCATATAACTTCTAACACATTAAAAACTGTCTTACAGCATTGCAGAAAACATTGTATTTCATAAGGCATAAGCATCTATCCGTTTGGCAAGATTTGCACTGAATACTGAATGAAACAGCTTTCTCTAATAGAGAGACAAGCTTTTGAGCAGATTTGGGCTAGATTTCACCTCATTTGAACAGAAGCACTATTTCAGCATTACTGGACTCAGAAAGCTGTAAACTGACAATCTTGATCATTGAAGTCCTAACATAAGTTTTTGTGCATATAACTTCTAACACATTAAAAACTGTCTTACAGCATTGCAGAAAACATTGTATTTCATAAGGCATAAGCATCTATCCATTTGGCAAGATTTGCACTGAATACTGAATGAAACAGCTTTCTCTAATAGAGAGACAAGCTTTTGAGCAGATTTGGGCTAGATTTCACTTCATTTGAACAGAAGCACTATTTCAGCATTACTGGACTCAGAAAGCTGTAAACTGACAATCTTGATCATTGAAGTCCTAACATAAGTTTTTGTGTATATAACTTCTAACACATTAAAAACTGTCTTACAGCATTGCAGAAAACATTTTATTTCATAAGACATAAGCATGTTTCAGTTTGGCAAGATTTGCACTGAATATTGAATGAAACAGCTTTTTCTAATAGAGAGACAAGCTTTTTAGCAGATTTGGGCTAGATTTCACTTCATTTGAACAGAAACACTATTTCAACATTACTGGACTCAGAAAGCTGTAAACGGACAATCTTGATCATTGAAGTCCTAAAATAAGTTTTTGTGCATATAACTTCTAACACATTAAAAACTGTCTTACAGCATTGCAGAAAACATTGTATTTCATAAGGCATAAACATCTTTCAGTTTGGCAAGATTTGCACTGAATACTGAATGAAACAGCTTTCTCTAATAGAGAGAAAAGCTTTTGAGCAGATTTGGGCTTGATTTCACTTCATTTGAACAGAAGCACTATTTCAACATTACTGGACTCAGATAGCTGTAACCTGACAATCTTGATAATTGAAGTCCTAACATTAGTTTTTGTGCATATAACTTCTAACACATTAAAAACTGTCTTACAGCATTGCAGAAAACATTTTATTTCATAAGACATAAGCATGTTTCAGTTTGGCAAGATTTGCAATGAATATTGAATGAAACAGCTTTCTCTAATAGAGAGACAAGCTTTTGAGCAGATTTGGGCTAGATTTCACTTCATTTGAACAGAAGCACTATTTCAGCATTACTGGACTCAGAAAGCTGTAAACTGCCAATCTAGATCATTGAAGTCCTAACATAAGTTTTTGTGTATATAACTTCTAACACATTAAAAACTGTCTTACAGCATTGCAGAAAACATTGTATTTCATAAGACATAAGCATGTTTCAGTTTGGCAAGATTTGCACTGAATATTGAATGAAACAGCTTTCTCTAATAGAGAGACAAGCTTTTGAGCAGATTTGGGCTAGATTTCACTTCATTTGAACAGAAACAGTATTTCAACATTACTGGACTCAGAAAGCTGTAAACAGACAATCTTGATCATTGAAGGCCTAAAATAAGTTTTTGTGCATATAACTTCTAACACATTAAAAACTGTCTTACAGCATTGCAGAAAACATTATATTTCATAAGGCATAAGCATCTATCAGTTGGCAAGATTTGCACTGAATACTGAATGAAACAGCTTTCTCTAATAGAGAGAAAAGCTTTTGAGCAGATTTGGGCTTGATTTCACTTCATTTGAACAGAAACACTATTTCAACATTACTGGACTCAGAAAGCTGTAAACTGACAATCTTGATCATTGAAGTCCTAACATAAATATTTGTGCATATAACTTCTAACACATTAAAAACTGTCTTACAGCATTGCAGAAAACATTGTATTTCATAAGGCATAAGCATCTATCAGTTTGGCAAGATTTGCACTGAATACTGAATGAAACAGCTTTCTCTAATAGAGAGACAAGCTTTTGAGCAGATTTGGGCTAGATTTCACTTCATTTGAACAGAAACACTATTTCAACATTACTGGACTCAGAAAGCTGTAAACAGACAATCTTGATCATTGAAGTCCTAACATTAGTTTTTGTGCATATAACTTCTAACACATTAAAAACTGTCATACAGCATTGCAGAAAACATTTTATTTCATAAGACATAAGCATGTTTCAGTTTGGCAAGATTTGCACTGAATATTGAATGAAACAGCTTTTTCTAATAGAGAGACAAGCTTTTGAGCAGATTTGGACTAGATTTCAGTTCATTTGAACAGAAACACTATTTCAACATTACTGACTCAGAAAGCTGTAAACTGACAATCTTGATCATTGAAGTCCTAACATAAGTTTTTGTGCATATAACTTCTAACACATTAAAAACTGTCTTACAGCATTGCAGAAAACATTTTATTTCATAAGACATAAGCATGTTTCAGTTTGGCAAGATTTGCACTGAATATTGAATGAAACAGCTTTTTCTAATAGAGAGACAAGCTTTTTAGCAGATTTGGGCTAGATTTCACTTCATTTGAACAGAAACACTATTTCAACATTACTGGACTCAGAAAGCTGTAAACGGACAATCTTGATCATTGAAGTCCTAAAATAAGTTTTTGTGCATATAACTTCTAACACATTAAAAACTGTCTTACAGCATTGCAGAAAACATTGTATTTCATAAGGCATAAACATCTTTCAGTTTGGCAAGATTTGCACTGAATACTGAATGAAACAGCTTTCTCTAATAGAGAGAAAAGCTTTTGAGCAGATTTGGGCTTGATTTCACTTCATTTGAACAGAAGCACTATTTCAACATTACTGGACTCAGATAGCTGTAACCTGACAATCTTGATAATTGAAGTCCTAACATTAGTTTTTGTGCATATAACTTCTAACACATTAAAAACTGTCTTACAGCATTGCAGAAAACATTTTATTTCATAAGACATAAGCATGTTTCAGTTTGGCAAGATTTGCAATGAATATTGAATGAAACAGCTTTCTCTAATAGAGAGACAAGCTTTTGAGCAGATTTGGGCTAGATTTCACTTCATTTGAACAGAAGCACTATTTCAGCATTACTGGACTCAGAAAGCTGTAAACTGCCAATCTAGATCATTGAAGTCCTAACATAAGTTTTTGTGTATATAACTTCTAACACATTAAAAACTGTCTTACAGCATTGCAGAAAACATTGTATTTCATAAGACATAAGCATGTTTCAGTTTGGCAAGATTTGCACTGAATATTGAATGAAACAGCTTTCTCTAATAGAGAGACAAGCTTTTGAGCAGATTTGGGCTAGATTTCACTTCATTTGAACAGAAACAGTATTTCAACATTACTGGACTCAGAAAGCTGTAAACAGACAATCTTGATCATTGAAGGCCTAAAATAAGTTTTTGTGCATATAACTTCTAACACATTAAAAACTGTCTTACAGCATTGCAGAAAACATTATATTTCATAAGGCATAAGCATCTATCAGTTGGCAAGATTTGCACTGAATACTGAATGAAACAGCTTTCTCTAATAGAGAGAAAAGCTTTTGAGCAGATTTGGGCTTGATTTCACTTCATTTGAACAGAAACACTATTTCAACATTACTGGACTCAGAAAGCTGTAAACTGACAATCTTGATCATTGAAGTCCTAACATAAATATTTGTGCATATAACTTCTAACACATTAAAAACTGTCTTACAGCATTGCAGAAAACATTGTATTTCATAAGGCATAAGCATCTATCAGTTTGGCAAGATTTGCACTGAATACTGAATGAAACAGCTTTCTCTAATAGAGAGACAAGCTTTTGAGCAGATTTGGGCTAGATTTCACTTCATTTGAACAGAAACACTATTTCAACATTACTGGACTCAGAAAGCTGTAAACAGACAATCTTGATCATTGAAGTCCTAACATTAGTTTTTGTGCATATAACTTCTAACACATTAAAAACTGTCATACAGCATTGCAGAAAACATTTTATTTCATAAGACATAAGCATGTTTCAGTTTGGCAAGATTTGCACTGAATATTGAATGAAACAGCTTTTTCTAATAGAGAGACAAGCTTTTGAGCAGATTTGGACTAGATTTCAGTTCATTTGAACAGAAACACTATTTCAACATTACTGACTCAGAAAGCTGTAAACTGACAATCTTGATCATTGAAGTCCTAACATAAGTTTTTGTGCATATAACTTCTAACACATTAAAAACTGTCTTACAGCATTGCAGAAAACATTTTATTTCATAAGACATAAGCATGTTTCTGTTTGGCAAGATTTGCACTGAATATTGAATGAAACAGCTTTCTCTAATAGAGAGACAAGCTTTTGAGCAGATTTGGGCTTGATTTCACTTCATTTGAACAGAAGCACTATTTCAACATTACTGGACTCAGAAAGCTGTAAACTAACAATCTTGATCATTGAAGTCCAAACATTAGTTTTTGTGCATATAACTTCTAACACATTAAAAACTGTCTTACAGCATTGCAGAAAACATTTTATTTCATAAGACATAAGCATGTTTCAGTTTGGCATGATTTGCACTGAATATTGAATGAAACAGCTTTTTCTAATAGAGAGACAAGCTTTTGAGCAGATTTGGGCTAGATTTCACTTCATTTGAACAGAAACACTATTTCAACATTACTGGACTCAGAAAGCTGTAAACACACAATCTTGATCATTGAAGGCCTAACATAAGTTTTTGTGCATATAACTTCTAACACATTAAAAACTGTCTTACAGCATTGCAGAAAACATTGTATTTCATAAGGCATAAGCATCTATCCGTTTGGCAAGATTTGCACTGAATACTGAATGAAACAGCTTTCTCTAATAGAGAGACAAGCTTTTGAGCAGATTTGGGCTAGATTTCACCTCATTTGAACAGAAGCACTATTTCAGCATTACTGGACTCAGAAAGCTGTAAACTGACAATCTTGATCATTGAAGTCCTAACATAAGTTTTTGTGCATATAACTTCTAACACATTAAAAACTGTCTTACAGCATTGCAGAAAACATTGTATTTCATAAGGCATAAGCATCTATCCGTTTGGCAAGATTTGCACTGAATACTGAATGAAACAGCTTTCTCTAATAGAGAGACAAGCCTTTGAGCAGATTTGGGCTAGATTTCACTTCATTTGAACAGAAGCACTATTTCAGCATTACTGGACTCAGAAAGCTGTAAACTGACAATCTTGATCATTGAAGTCCTAACATAAGTTTTTGTGCATATAACTTCTAACACATTAAAAACTGTCTTACAGCATTGCAGAAAACATTTTATTTCATAAGACATAAGCATGTTTCAGTTTGGCAAGATTTGCACTGAATATTGAATGAAACAGCTTTTTCTAATAGAGAGACAAGCTTTTTAGCAGATTTGGGCTAGATTTCACTTCATTTGAACAGAAACACTATTTCAACATTACTGGACTCAGAAAGCTGTAAACTGACAATCTTGATCATTGAAGGCCTAACAGAAGTTTTTGTGCATATAACTTCTAACACATTAAAAACTGTCTTACAGCATTGCAGAAAACATTTTATTTCATAAGACATAAGCATGTTTCTGTTTGGCAAGATTTGCACTGAATATTGAATGAAACAGCTTTCTCTAATAGAGAGACAAGCTTTTGAGCAGATTTGGGCTTGATTTCACTTCATTTGAACAGAAGCACTATTTCAACATTACTGGACTCAGAAAGCTGTAAACTAACAATCTTGATCATTGAAGTCCAAACATTAGTTTTTGTGCATATAACTCCTAACACATTAAAAACTGTCTTACAGCATTGCAGAAAACATTTTATTTCATAAGACATAAGCATGTTTCAGTTTGGCATGATTTGCACTGAATATTGAATGAAACAGCTTTTTCTAATAGAGAGACAAGCTTTTGAGCAGATTTGGGCTAGATTTCACTTCATTTGAACAGAAACACTATTTCAACATTACTGGACTCAGAAAGCTGTAAACACACAATCTTGATCATTGAAGGCCTAACATAATTTTTGTGCATATAACTTCTAACACATTAAAAACTGTCTTACAGCATTGCAGAAAACATTGTATTTCATAAGGCATAAGCATCTATCCGTTTGGCAAGATTTGCACTGAATACTGAATGAAACAGCTTTCTCTAATAGAGAGACAAGCTTTTGAGCAGATTTGGGCTAGATTTCACCTCATTTGAACAGAAGCACTATTTCAGCATTACTGGACTCAGAAAGCTGTAAACTGACAATCTTGATCATTGAAGTCCTAACATAAGTTTTTGTGCATATAACTTCTAACACATTAAAAACTGTCTTACAGCATTGCAGAAAACATTGTATTTCATAAGGCATAAGCATCTATCCGTTTGGCAAGATTTGCACTGAATACTGAATGAAACAGCTTTCTCTAATAGAGAGACAAGCTTTTGAGCAGATTTGGGCTAGATTTCACTTCATTTGAACAGAAGCACTATTTCAGCATTACTGGACTCAGAAAGCTGTAAACTGACAATCTTGATCATTGAAGTCCTAACATAAGTTTTTGTGCATATAACTTCTAACACATTAAAAACTGTCTTACAGCATTGCAGAAAACATTTTATTTCATAAGACATAAGCATGTTTCAGTTTGGCAAGATTTGCACTGAATATTGAATGAAACAGCTTTTTCTAATAGAGAGACAAGCTTTTTAGCAGATTTGGGCTAGATTTCACTTCATTTGAACAGAAACACTATTTCAACATTACTGGACTCAGAAAGCTGTAAACTGACAATCTTGATCATTGAAGGCCTAACAGAAGTTTTTGTGCATATAACTTCTAACACATTAAAAACTGTCTTACAGCATTGCAGAAAACATTTTATTTCATAAGACATAAGCATGTTTCTGTTTGGCAAGATTTGCACTGAATATTGAATGAAACAGCTTTCTCTAATAGAGAGACAAGCTTTTGAGCAGATTTGGGCTTGATTTCACTTCATTTGAACAGAAGCACTATTTCAACATTACTGGACTCAGAAAGCTGTAAACTAACAATCTTGATCATTGAAGTCCAAACATTAGTTTTTGTGCATATAACTCCTAACACATTAAAAACTGTCTTACAGCATTGCAGAAAACATTTTATTTCATAAGACATAAGCATGTTTCAGTTTGGCATGATTTGCACTGAATATTGAATGAAACAGCTTTTTCTAATAGAGAGACAAGCTTTTGAGCAGATTTGGGCTAGATTTCACTTCATTTGAACAGAAACACTATTTCAACATTACTGGACTCAGAAAGCTGTAAACACACAATCTTGATCATTGAAGGCCTAACATAATTTTTGTGCATATAACTTCTAACACATTAAAAACTGTCTTACAGCATTGCAGAAAACATTGTATTTCATAAGGCATAAGCATCTATCCGTTTGGCAAGATTTGCACTGAATACTGAATGAAACAGCTTTCTCTAATAGAGAGACAAGCTTTTGAGCAGATTTGGGCTAGATTTCACCTCATTTGAACAGAAGCACTATTTCAGCATTACTGGACTCAGAAAGCTGTAAACTGACAATCTTGATCATTGAAGTCCTAACATAAGTTTTTGTGCATATAACTTCTAACACATTAAAAACTGTCTTACAGCATTGCAGAAAACATTGTATTTCATAAGGCATAAGCATCTATCCGTTTGGCAAGATTTGCACTGAATACTGAATGAAACAGCTTTCTCTAATAGAGAGACAAGCTTTTGAGCAGATTTGGGCTAGATTTCACTTCATTTGAACAGAAGCACTATTTCAGCATTACTGGACTCAGAAAGCTGTAAACTGACAATCTTGATCATTGAAGTCCTAACATAAGTTTTTGTGCATATAACTTCTAACACATTAAAAACTGTCTTACAGCATTGCAGAAAACATTTTATTTCATAAGACATAAGCATGTTTCAGTTTGGCAAGATTTGCACTGAATATTGAATGAAACAGCTTTTTCTAATAGAGAGACAAGCTTTTTAGCAGATTTGGGCTAGATTTCACTTCATTTGAACAGAAACACTATTTCAACATTACTGGACTCAGAAAGCTGTAAACGGACAATCTTGATCATTGAAGTCCTAACATAAGTTTTTGTGCATATAACTTCTAACACATTAAAAACTGTCTTACAGCATTGCAGAAAACATTGTATTTCATAAGGCATAAACATCTTTCAGTTTGGCAAGATTTGCACTGAATACTGAATGAAACAGCTTTCTCTAATAGAGAGAAAAGCTTTTGAGCAGATTTGGGCTTGATTTCACTTCATTTGAACAGAAGCACTATTTCAACATTACTGGACTCAGATAGCTGTAACCTGACAATCTTGATAATTGAAGTCCTAACATTAGTTTTTGTGCATATAACTTCTAACACATTAAAAACTGTCTTACAGCATTGCAGAAAACATTTTATTTCATAAGACATAAGCATGTTTCAGTTTGGCAAGATTTGCACTGAATATTGAATGAAACAGCTTTCTCTAATAGAGAGACAAGCTTTTGAGCAGATTTGGGCTAGATTTCACTTCATTTGAACAGAAGCACTATTTCAGCATTACTGGACTCAGAAAGCTGTAAACTGCCAATCTAGATCATTGAAGTCCTAACATAAGTTTTTGTGTATATAACTTCTAACACATTAAAAACTGTCTTACAGCATTGCAGAAAACATTGTATTTCATAAGACATAAGCATGTTTCAGTTTGGCAAGATTTGCACTGAATATTGAATGAAACAGCTTTCTCTAATAGAGAGACAAGCTTTTGAGCAGATTTGGGCTAGATTTCACTTCATTTGAACAGAAACAGTATTTCAACATTACTGGACTCAGAAAGCTGTAAACAGACAATCTTGATCATTGAAGGCCTAAAATAAGTTTTTGTGCATATAACTTCTAACACATTAAAAACTGTCTTACAGCATTGCAGAAAACATTATATTTCATAAGGCATAAGCATCTATCAGTTGGCAAGATTTGCACTGAATACTGAATGAAACAGCTTTCTCTAATAGAGAGAAAAGCTTTTGAGCAGATTTGGGCTTGATTTCACTTCATTTGAACAGAAACACTATTTCAACATTACTGGACTCAGAAAGCTGTAAACTGACAATCTTGATCATTGAAGTCCTAACATAAATATTTGTGCATATAACTTCTAACACATTAAAAACTGTCTTACAACATTGCAGAAAACATTGTATTTCATAAGGCATAAGCATCTATCAGTTTGGCAAGATTTGCACTGAATACTGAATGAAACAGCTTTCTCTAATAGAGAGACAAGCTTTTGAGCAGATTTGGGCTAGATTTCACTTCATTTGAACAGAAACACTATTTCAACATTACTGGACTCAGAAAGCTGTAAACAGACAATCTTGATCATTGAAGTCCTAACATAAGTTTTTGTGCATATAACTTCTAGCACATTAAAAACTGTCTTACAGCATTGCAGAAAACATTGTATTTCATAAGGCATAAACATCTTTCAGTTTGGCAAGATTTGCACTGAATACTGAATGAAACAGCTTCCTCTAATAGAGAGAAAAGCTTTTGAGCAGATTTGGGCTTGATTTCACTTCATTTGAACAGAAGCACTATTTCAACATTAGTGGACTCAGAAAGCTGTAAACAGACAATGTTGATCATTGAAGGCCTAACATAAGTTTTTGTGCATTTAACTTCTAACACATTGAAAACTGTCTTACAGCATTGCAGAAAACATTGTATTTCATAAGGCATAAGCATCTATCAGTTGGCAAGATTTGCACTGAATACTGAATGAAACAGCTTTCTCTATTAGAGAGACAAGCTTTTGAGCAGATTTGGGCTTGATTTCACTTCATTTGAACAGAAGCACTATTTCAACATTACTGGACTCAGAAAGCTGTAAACTGACAATCTTGATCATTGAAGTCCTAACATTAGTTTTTGTGCATATAACTTCTAACACATTAAAAACTGTCATACAGCATTGCAGAAAACATTTTATTTCATAAGACATAAGCATGTTTCAGTTTGGCAAGATTTGCACTGAATATTGAATGAAACAGCTTTTTCTAATAGAGAGACAAGCTTTTGAGCAGATTTGGACTAGATTTCAGTTCATTTGAACAGAAACACTATTTCAACATTACTGACTCAGAAAGCTGTAAACTGACAATCTTGATCATTGAAGTCCTAACATAAGTTTTTGTGCATATAACTTCTAACACATTAAAAACTGTCTTACAGCATTGCAGAAAACATTTTATTTCATAAGACATAAGCATGTTTCTGTTTGGCAAGATTTGCACTGAATATTGAATGAAACAGCTTTCTCTAATAGAGAGACAAGCTTTTGAGCAGATTTGGGCTTGATTTCACTTCATTTGAACAGAAGCACTATTTCAACATTACTGGACTCAGAAAGCTGTAAACTAACAATCTTGATCATTGAAGTCCAAACATTAGTTTTTGTGCATATAACTTCTAACACATTAAAAACTGTCTTACAGCATTGCAGAAAACATTTTATTTCATAAGACATAAGCATGTTTCAGTTTGGCATGATTTGCACTGAATATTGAATGAAACAGCTTTTTCTAATAGAGAGACAAGCTTTTGAGCAGATTTGGGCTAGATTTCACTTCATTTGAACAGAAACACTATTTCAACATTACTGGACTCAGAAAGCTGTAAACACACAATCTTGATCATTGAAGGCCTAACATAAGTTTTTGTGCATATAACTTCTAACACATTAAAAACTGTCTTACAGCATTGCAGAAAACATTGTATTTCATAAGGCATAAGCATCTATCCGTTTGGCAAGATTTGCACTGAATACTGAATGAAACAGCTTTCTCTAATAGAGAGACAAGCTTTTGAGCAGATTTGGGCTAGATTTCACCTCATTTGAACAGAAGCACTATTTCAGCATTACTGGACTCAGAAAGCTGTAAACTGACAATCTTGATCATTGAAGTCCTAACATAAGTTTTTGTGCATATAACTTCTAACACATTAAAAACTGTCTTACAGCATTGCAGAAAACATTGTATTTCATAAGGCATAAGCATCTATCCGTTTGGCAAGATTTGCACTGAATACTGAATGAAACAGCTTTCTCTAATAGAGAGACAAGCCTTTGAGCAGATTTGGGCTAGATTTCACTTCATTTGAACAGAAGCACTATTTCAGCATTACTGGACTCAGAAAGCTGTAAACTGACAATCTTGATCATTGAAGTCCTAACATAAGTTTTTGTGCATATAACTTCTAACACATTAAAAACTGTCTTACAGCATTGCAGAAAACATTTTATTTCATAAGACATAAGCATGTTTCAGTTTGGCAAGATTTGCACTGAATATTGAATGAAACAGCTTTTTCTAATAGAGAGACAAGCTTTTTAGCAGATTTGGGCTAGATTTCACTTCATTTGAACAGAAACACTATTTCAACATTACTGGACTCAGAAAGCTGTAAACTGACAATCTTGATCATTGAAGGCCTAACAGAAGTTTTTGTGCATATAACTTCTAACACATTAAAAACTGTCTTACAGCATTGCAGAAAACATTGTATTTCATAAGGAATAAGCATCTATCAGTTTGGCAAGATTTGCACTGAATACTGAATGAAACAGCTTTCTCTAATAGAGAGACAAGCTTTTGAGCAGATTTGGGCTAGATTTCACTTCATTTGAACATAAGCACTATTTCAACATTACTGGACTCAGAAAGCTGTAAACGGACAATCTTGATAATTGAAGTCCTAACATAAGTTTTTGTGCATATAACTTCTAACACATTAAAAACTGTCTTGCACCATTGCAGAAAACATTGTATTTCATAAGGCATAAACGTCTTTCAGTTTGGCAAGATTTGCACTGAATACTGAATGAAACAGCTTTCTCTAATAGAGAGAAAAGCTTTTGAGCAGATTTCGGCTTGATTTCACTTCATTTGAACAGAAGCACTATTTCAACATTACTGGACTCAGATAGCTGTAACCTGACAATCTTGATAATTGAAGTTCTAACATTAGTTTTTGTGCATATAACTTCTAACACATTAAAAACTGTCTTACAGCATTGCAGAAAACATTTTATTTCATAAGACATAAGCATGTTTCAGTTTGGCAAGATTTGCACTGAATATTGAATGAAACAGCTTTCTCTAATAGAGAGACAAGCTTTTGAGCAGATTTGGGCTAGATTTCACTTCATTTGAACAGAAGCACTATTTCAGCATTACTGGACTCAGAAAGCTGTAAACTGCCAATCTAGATCATTGAAGTCCTAACATAAGTTTTTGTGCATATAACTTCTAACACATTAAAAGCTGTCTTACAGCATTGCAGAAAACATTGTATTTCATAAGACATAAGCATGTTTCAGTTTGGCAAGATTTGCACTGAATATTGAATGAAACAGCTTTCTCTAATAGAGAGACAAGCTTTTGAGCAGATTTGGGCTAGATTTCACTTCATTTGAACAGAAACAGTATTTCAACATTAGTGGACTCAGAAAGCTGTAAACAGACAATCTTGATCATTGAAGGCCTAAAATAAGTTTTTGTGCATATAACTTCTAACACATTAAAAACTGTCTTACAGCATTGCAGAAAACATTGTATTTCATAAGGCATAAGCATCTATCAGTTGGCAAGATTTGCACTGAATACTGAATGAAACAGCTTTCTCTAATAGAGAGAAAAGCTTTTGAGCAGATTTGGGCTTGATTTCACTTCATTTGAACAGAAACACTATTTCAACATTACTGGACTCAGAAAGCTGTAAACTGACAATCTTGATCATTGAAGTCCTAACATAAATATTTGTGCATATAACTTCTAACACATTAAAAACTGTCTTACAGCATTGCAGAAAACATTGTATTTCATAAGGCATAAGCATCTATCAGTTTGGCAAGATTTGCACTGAATACTGAATGAAACAGCTTTCTCTAATAGAGAGACAAGCTTTTGAGCAGATTTGGGCTAGATTTCACTTCATTTGAACAGAAACACTATTTCAACATTACTGGACTCAGAAAGCTGTAAACAGACAATCTTGATCATTGAAGTCCTAACATAAGTTTTTGTGCATATAACTTCTAGCACATTAAAAACTGTCTTACAGCATTGCAGAAAACATTGTATTTCATAAGGCATAAACATCTTTCAGTTTGGCAAGATTTGCACTGAATACTGAATGAAACAGCTTCCTCTAATAGAGAGAAAAGCTTTTGAGCAGATTTGGGCTTGATTTCACTTCATTTGAACAGAAGCACTATTTCAACATTAGTGGACTCAGAAAGCTGTAAACAGACAATGTTGATCATTGAAGGCCTAACATAAGTTTTTGTGCATATAACTTCTAACACATTAAAAACTGTCTTACAGCATTGCAGAAAACATTGTATTTCATAAGGCATAAGCATCTATCAGTTGGCAAGATTTGCACTGAATACTGAATGAAACAGCTTTCTCTATTAGAGAGACAAGCTTTTGAGCAGATTTGGGCTTGATTTCACTTCATTTGAACAGAAGCACTATTTCAACATTACTGGACTCAGAAAGCTGTAAACTGACAATCTTGATCATTGAAGTCCTAACATTAGTTTTTGTGCATATAACTTCTAACACATTAAAAACTGTCATACAGCATTGCAGAAAACATTTTATTTCATAAGACATAAGCATGTTTCAGTTTGGCAAGATTTGCACTGAATATTGAATGAAACAGCTTTTTCTAATAGAGAGACAAGCTTTTGAGCAGATTTGGACTAGATTTCAGTTCATTTGAACAGAAACACTATTTCAACATTACTGACTCAGAAAGCTGTAAACTGACAATCTTGATCATTGAAGTCCTAACATAAGTTTTTGTGCATATAACTTCTAACACATTAAAAACTGTCTTACAGCATTGCAGAAAACATTTTATTTCATAAGACATAAGCATGTTTCTGTTTGGCAAGATTTGCACTGAATATTGAATGAAACAGCTTTCTCTAATAGAGAGACAAGCTTTTGAGCAGATTTGGGCTTGATTTCACTTCATTTGAACAGAAGCACTATTTCAACATTACTGGACTCAGAAAGCTGTAAACTAACAATCTTGATCATTGAAGTCCAAACATTAGTTTTTGTGCATATAACTTCTAACACATTAAAAACTGTCTTACAGCATTGCAGAAAACATTTTATTTCATAAGACATAAGCATGTTTCAGTTTGGCATGATTTGCACTGAATATTGAATGAAACAGCTTTTTCTAATAGAGAGACAAGCTTTTGAGCAGATTTGGGCTAGATTTCACTTCATTTGAACAGAAACACTATTTCAACATTACTGGACTCAGAAAGCTGTAAACACACAATCTTGATCATTGAAGGCCTAACATAAGTTTTTGTGCATATAACTTTTAACACATTAAAAACTGTCTTACAGCATTGCAGAAAACATTGTATTTCATAAGGCATAAGCATCTATCCGTTTGGCAAGATTTGCACTGAATACTGAATGAAACAGCTTTCTCTAATAGAGAGACAAGCTTTTGAGCAGATTTGGGCTAGATTTCACCTCATTTGAAAAGAAGCACTATTTCAGCATTACTGGACTCAGAAAGCTGTAAACTGACAATCTTGATCATTGAAGTCCTAAGATAAGTTTTTGTGCATATAACTTCTAACACATTAAAAACTGTCTTACAGCATTGCAGAAAACATTGTATTTCATAAGGCATAAGCATCTATCCGTTTGGCAAGATTTGCACTGAATACTGAATGAAACAGCTTTCTCTAATAGAGAGACAAGCTTTTGAGCAGATTTGGGCTAGATTTCACTTCATTTGAACAGAAGCACTATTTCAGCATTACTGGACTCAGAAAGCTGTAAACTGACAATCTTGATCATTGAAGTCCTAACATAAGTTTTTGTGCATATAACTTCTAACACATTAAAAACTGTCTTACAGCATTGCAGAAAACATTTTATTTCATAAGACATAAGCATGTTTCAGTTTGGCAAGATTTGCACTGAATATTGAATGAAACAGCTTTTTCTAATAGAGAGACAAGCTTTTTAGCAGATTTGGGCTAGATTTCACTTCATTTGAACAGAAACACTATTTCAACATTACTGGACTCAGAAAGCTGTAAACTGACAATCTTGATCATTGAAGGCCTAACAGAATTTTTTGTGCATATAACTTCTAACACATTAAAAACTGTCTTACAGCATTGCAGAAAACATTGTATTTCATAAGGAATAAGCATCTATCAGTTTGGCAAGATTTGCACTGAATACTGAATGAAACAGCTTTCTCTAATAGAGAGACAAGCTTTTGAGCAGATTTGGGCTAGATTTCACTTCATTTGAACATAAACACTATTTCAACATTACTGGACTCAGAAAGCTGTAAACGGACAATCTTGATCATTGAAGTACTAACATAAGTTTTTGTGCATATAACTTCTAACACATTAAAAACTGTCTTACAGCATTGCAGAAAACATTGTATTTCATAAGGCATAAACGTCTTTCAGTTTGGCAAGATTTGCACTGAATACTGAATGAAACAGCTTTCTCTAATAGAGAGAAAAGCTTTTGAGCAGATTTGGGCTTGATTTCACTTCATTTGAACAGAAGCACTATTTCAACATTACTGGACTCAGATAGCTGTAACCTGACAATCTTGATAATTGAAGTTCTAACATTAGTTTTTGTGCATATAACTTCTAACACATTAAAAACTGTCTTACAGCATTGCAGAAAACATTTTATTTCATAAGACATAAGCATGTTTCAGTTTGGCAAGATTTGCACTGAATATTGAATGAAACACCTTCTCTAATAGAGAGACAAGCTTTTGAGCAGATTTGGGCTAGATTTCACTTCATTTGAACAGAAGCACTATTTCAGCATTACTGGACTCAGAAAGCTGTAAACTGCCAATCTAGATCATTGAAGTCCTAACATAAGTTTTTGTGCATATAACTTCTAACACATTAAAAGCTGTCTTACAGCATTGCAGAAAACATTGTATTTCATAAGACATAAGCATGTTTCAGTTTGGCAAGATTTGCACTGAATATTGAATGAAACAGCTTTCTCTAATAGAGAGACAAGCTTTTGAGCAGATTTGGGCTAGATTTCACTTCATTTGAACAGAAACAGTATTTCAACATTAGTGGACTCAGAAAGCTGTAAACAGACAATCTTGATCATTGAAGGCCTAAAATAAGTTTTTGTGCATATAACTTCTAACACATTAAAAACTGTCTTACAGCATTGCAGAAAACATTGTATTTCATAAGGCATAAGCATCTATCAGTTGGCAAGATTTGCACTGAATACTGAATGAAACAGCTTTCTCTAATAGAGAGAAAAGCTTTTGAGCAGATTTGGGCTTGATTTCACTTCATTTGAACAGAAACACTATTTCAACATTACTGGACTCAGAAAGCTGTAAACTGACAATCTTGATCATTGAAGTCCTAACATAAATATTTGTGCATATAACTTCTAACACATTAAAAACTGTCTTACAGCATTGCAGAAAACATTGTATTTCATAAGGCATAAGCATCTATCAGTTTGGCAAGATTTGCACTGAATACTGAATGAAACAGCTTTCTCTAATAGAGAGACAAGCTTTTGAGCAGATTTGGGCTAGATTTCACTTCATTTGAACAGAAACACTATTTCAACATTACTGGACTCAGAAAGCTGTAAACAGACAATCTTGATCATTGAAGTCCTAACATAAGTTTTTGTGCATATAACTTCTAGCACATTAAAAACTGTCTTACAGCATTGCAGAAAACATTGTATTTCATAAGGCATAAACATCTTTCAGTTTGGCAAGATTTGCACTGAATACTGAATGAAACAGCTTCCTCTAATAGAGAGAAAAGCTTTTGAGCAGATTTGGGCTTGATTTCACTTCATTTGAACAGAAGCACTATTTCAACATTAGTGGACTCAGAAAGCTGTAAACAGACAATGTTGATCATTGAAGGCCTAACATAAGTTTTTGTGCATATAACTTCTAACACATTAAAAACTGTCTTACAGCATTGCAGAAAACATTGTATTTCATAAGGCATAAGCATCTATCAGTTGGCAAGATTTGCACTGAATACTGAATGAAACAGCTTTCTCTATTAGAGAGACAAGCTTTTGAGCAGATTTGGGCTTGATTTCACTTCATTTGAACAGAAGCACTATTTCAACATTACTGGACTCAGAAAGCTGTAAACTGACAATCTTGATCATTGAAGTCCTAACATTAGTTTTTGTGCATATAACTTCTAACACATTAAAAACTGTCATACAGCATTGCAGAAAACATTTTATTTCATAAGACATAAGCATGTTTCAGTTTGGCAAGATTTGCACTGAATATTGAATGAAACAGCTTTTTCTAATAGAGAGACAAGCTTTTGAGCAGATTTGGACTAGATTTCAGTTCATTTGAACAGAAACACTATTTCAACATTACTGACTCAGAAAGCTGTAAACTGACAATCTTGATCATTGAAGTCCTAACATAAGTTTTTGTGCATATAACTTCTAACACATTAAAAACTGTCTTACAGCATTGCAGAAAACATTTTATTTCATAAGACATAAGCATGTTTCTGTTTGGCAAGATTTGCACTGAATATTGAATGAAACAGCTTTCTCTAATAGAGAGACAAGCTTTTGAGCAGATTTGGGCTTGATTTCACTTCATTTGAACAGAAGCACTATTTCAACATTACTGGACTCAGAAAGCTGTAAACTAACAATCTTGATCATTGAAGTCCAAACATTAGTTTTTGTGCATATAACTTCTAACACATTAAAAACTGTCTTACAGCATTGCAGAAAACATTTAATTTCATAAGACATAAGCATGTTTCAGTTTGGCATGATTTGCACTGAATATTGAATGAAACAGCTTTTTCTAATAGAGAGACAAGCTTTTGAGCAGATTTGGGCTAGATTTCACTTCATTTGAACAGAAACACTATTTCAACATTACTGGACTCAGAAAGCTGTAAACACACAATCTTGATCATTGAAGTCCAAACATAAGTTTTTGTGCATATAACTTCTAACACATTAAAAACTGTCTTACAGCATTGCAGAAAACATTTTATTTCATAAGACATAAGCATGTTTCAGTTTGGCATGATTTGCACTGAATATTGAATGAAACAGCTTTTTCTAATAGAGAGACAAGCTTTTGAGCAGATTTGGGCTAGATTTCACTTCATTTGAACAGAAACACTATTTCAACATTACTGGACTCAGAAAGCTGTAAACACACAATCTTGATCATTGAAGGCCTAACATAAGTTTTTGTGCATATAACTTCTAACACATTAAAAACTGTCTTACAGCATTGCAGAAAACATTGTATTTCATAAGGCATAAGCATCTATCCGTTTGGCAAGATTTGCACTGAATACTGAATGAAACAGCTTTCTCTAATAGAGAGACAAGCTTTTGAGCAGATTTGGGCTAGATTTCACCTCATTTGAACAGAAGCACTATTTCAGCATTACTGGACTCAGAAAGCTGTAAACTGACAATCTTGATCATTGAAGTCCTAACATAAGTTTTTGTGCATATAACTTCTAACACATTAAAAACTGTCTTACAGCATTGCAGAAAACATTTTATTTCATAAAACATAAGCATGTTTCTGTTTGGCAAGATTTGCACTGAATATTGAATGAAACAGCTTTCTCTAATAGAGAGACAAGCTTTTGAGCAGATTTGGGCTTGATTTCACTTCATTTGAACAGAAGCACTATTTCAACATTACTGGACTCAGAAAGCTGTAAACTAACAATCTTGATCATTGAAGTCCAAACATTAGTTTTTGTGCATATAACTTCTAACACATTAAAAACTGTCTTACAGCATTGCAGAAAACATTTAATTTCATAAGACATAAGCATGTTTCAGTTTGGCATGATTTGCACTGAATATTGAATGAAACAGCTTTTTCTAATAGAGAGACAAGCTTTTGAGCAGATTTGGGCTAGATTTCACTTCATTTGAACAGAAACACTATTTCAACATTACTGGACTCAGAAAGCTGTAAACTGACAATCTTGATCATTGAAGTCCTAACATTAGTTTTTGTGCATATAACTTCTAACACATTAAAAACTGTCATACAGCATTGCAGAAAACATTTTATTTCATAAGACATAAGCATGTTTCAGTTTGGCAAGATTTGCACTGAATATTGAATGAAACAGCTTTTTCTAATAGAGAGACAAGCTTTTGAGCAGATTTGGACTAGATTTCAGTTCATTTGAACAGAAACACTATTTCAACATTACTGACTCAGAAAGCTGTAAACTGACAATCTTGATCATTGAAGTCCTAACATAAGTTTTTGTGCATATAACTTCTAACACATTAAAAACTGTCTTACAGCATTGCAGAAAACATTTTATTTCATAAGACATAAGCATGTTTCTGTTTGGCAAGATTTGCACTGAATATTGAATGAAACAGCTTTCTCTAATAGAGAGACAAGCTTTTGAGCAGATTTGGGCTTGATTTCACTTCATTTGAACAGAAACACTATTTCAACATTACTGGACTCAGAAAGCTGTAAACTGACAATCTTGATCATTGAAGGCCTAACAGAAGTTTTTGTGCATATAACTTCTAACACATTAAAAACTGTCTTACAGCATTGCAGAAAACATTGTATTTCATAAGGAATAAGCATCTATCAGTTTGGCAAGATTTGCACTGAATACTGAATGAAACAGCTTTCTCTAATAGAGAGACAAGCTTTTGAGCAGATTTGGGCTAGATTTCACTTCATTTGAACATAAACACTATTTCAACATTACTGGACTCAGAAAGCTGTAAACGGACAATCTTGATCATTGAAGTCCTAACATAAGTTTTTGTGCATATAACTTCTAACACATTAAAAACTGTCTTACAGCATTGCAGAAAACATTGTATTTCATAAGGCATAAACGTCTTTCAGTTTGGCAAGATTTGCACTGAATACTGAATGAAACAGCTTTCTCTAATAGAGAGAAAAGCTTTTGAGCAGATTTGGGCTTGATTTCACTTCATTTGAACAGAAGCACTATTTCAACATTACTGGACTCAGATAGCTGTAACCTGACAATCTTGATAATTGAAGTTCTAACATTAGTTTTTGTGCATATAACTTCTAACACATTAAAAACTGTCTTACAGCATTGCAGAAAACATTTTATTTCATAAGACATAAGCATGTTTCAGTTTGGCAAGATTTGCACTGAATATTGAATGAAACACCTTCTCTAATAGAGAGACAAGCTTTTGAGCAGATTTGGGCTAGATTTCACTTCATTTGAACAGAAGCACTATTTCAGCATTACTGGACTCAGAAAGCTGTAAACTGCCAATCTAGATCATTGAAGTCCTAACATAAGTTTTTGTGCATATAACTTCTAACACATTAAAAGCTGTCTTACAGCATTGCAGAAAACATTGTATTTCATAAGACATAAGCATGTTTCAGTTTGGCAAGATTTGCACTGAATATTGAATGAAACAGCTTTCTCTAATAGAGAGACAAGCTTTTGAGCAGATTTGGGCTAGATTTCACTTCATTTGAACAGAAACAGTATTTCAACATTAGTGGACTCAGAAAGCTGTAAACAGACAATCTTGATCATTGAAGGCCTAAAATAAGTTTTTGTGCATATAACTTCTAACACATTAAAAACTGTCTTACAGCATTGCAGAAAACATTGTATTTCATAAGGCATAAGCATCTATCAGTTGGCAAGATTTGCACTGAATACTGAATGAAACAGCTTTCTCTAATAGAGAGAAAAGCTTTTGAGCAGATTTGGGCTTGATTTCACTTCATTTGAACAGAAACACTATTTCAACATTACTGGACTCAGAAAGCTGTAAACTGACAATCTTGATCATTGAAGTCCTAACATAAATATTTGTGCATATAACTTCTAACACATTAAAAACTGTCTTACAGCATTGCAGAAAACATTGTATTTCATAAGGCATAAGCATCTATCAGTTTGGCAAGATTTGCACTGAATACTGAATGAAACAGCTTTCTCTAATAGAGAGACAAGCTTTTGAGCAGATTTGGGCTAGATTTCACTTCATTTGAACAGAAACACTATTTCAACATTACTGGACTCAGAAAGCTGTAAACAGACAATCTTGATCATTGAAGTCCTAACATAAGTTTTTGTGCATATAACTTCTAGCACATTAAAAACTGTCTTACAGCATTGCAGAAAACATTGTATTTCATAAGGCATAAACATCTTTCAGTTTGGCAAGATTTGCACTGAATACTGAATGAAACAGCTTCCTCTAATAGAGAGAAAAGCTTTTGAGCAGATTTGGGCTTGATTTCACTTCATTTGAACAGAAGCACTATTTCAACATTAGTGGACTCAGAAAGCTGTAAACAGACAATGTTGATCATTGAAGGCCTAACATAAGTTTTTGTGCATATAACTTCTAACACATTAAAAACTGTCTTACAGCATTGCAGAAAACATTGTATTTCATAAGGCATAAGCATCTATCAGTTGGCAAGATTTGCACTGAATACTGAATGAAACAGCTTTCTCTATTAGAGAGACAAGCTTTTGAGCAGATTTGGGCTTGATTTCACTTCATTTGAACAGAAGCACTATTTCAACATTACTGGACTCAGAAAGCTGTAAACTGACAATCTTGATCATTGAAGTCCTAACATTAGTTTTTGTGCATATAACTTCTAACACATTAAAAACTGTCATACAGCATTGCAGAAAACATTTTATTTCATAAGACATAAGCATGTTTCAGTTTGGCAAGATTTGCACTGAATATTGAATGAAACAGCTTTTTCTAATAGAGAGACAAGCTTTTGAGCAGATTTGGACTAGATTTCAGTTCATTTGAACAGAAACACTATTTCAACATTACTGACTCAGAAAGCTGTAAACTGACAATCTTGATCATTGAAGTCCTAACATAAGTTTTTGTGCATATAACTTCTAACACATTAAAAACTGTCTTACAGCATTGCAGAAAACATTTTATTTCATAAGACATAAGCATGTTTCTGTTTGGCAAGATTTGCACTGAATATTGAATGAAACAGCTTTCTCTAATAGAGAGACAAGCTTTTGAGCAGATTTGGGCTTGATTTCACTTCATTTGAACAGAAGCACTATTTCAACATTACTGGACTCAGAAAGCTGTAAACTAACAATCTTGATCATTGAAGTCCAAACATTAGTTTTTGTGCATATAACTTCTAACACATTAAAAACTGTCTTACAGCATTGCAGAAAACATTTAATTTCATAAGACATAAGCATGTTTCAGTTTGGCATGATTTGCACTGAATATTGAATGAAACAGCTTTTTCTAATAGAGAGACAAGCTTTTGAGCAGATTTGGGCTAGATTTCACTTCATTTGAACAGAAACACTATTTCAACATTACTGGACTCAGAAAGCTGTAAACACACAATCTTGATCATTGAAGGCCTAACATAAGTTTTTGTGCATATAACTTCTAACACATTAAAAACTGTCTTACAGCATTGCAGAAAACATTGTATTTCATAAGGCATAAGCATCTATCCGTTTGGCAAGATTTGCACTGAATACTGAATGAAACAGCTTTCTCTAATAGAGAGACAAGCTTTTGAGCAGATTTGGGCTAGATTTCACCTCATTTGAAAAGAAGCACTATTTCAGCATTACTGGACTCAGAAAGCTGTAAACTGACAATCTTGATCATTGAAGTCCAAACATTAGTTTTTGTGCATATAACTTCTAACACATTAAAAACTGTCTTACAGCATTGCAGAAAACATTTAATTTCATAAGACATAAGCATGTTTCAGTTTGGCATGATTTGCACTGAATATTGAATGAAACAGCTTTTTCTAATAGAGAGACAAGCTTTTGAGCAGATTTGGGCTAGATTTCACTTCATTTGAACAGAAACACTATTTCAACATTACTGGACTCAGAAAGCTGTAAACACACAATCTTGATCATTGAAGGCCTAACATAAGTTTTTGTGCATATAACTTCTAACACATTAAAAACTGTCTTACAGCATTGCAGAAAACATTGTATTTCATAAGGCATAAGCATCTATCCGTTTGGCAAGATTTGCACTGAATACTGAATGAAACAGCTTTCTCTAATAGAGAGACAAGCTTTTGAGCAGATTTGGGCTAGATTTCACCTCATTTGAAAAGAAGCACTATTTCAGCATTACTGGACTCAGAAAGCTGTAAACTGACAATCTTGATCATTGAAGTCCTAACATAAGTTTTTGTGCATATAACTTCTAACACATTAAAAACTGTCTTACAGCATTGCAGAAAACATTGTATTTCATAAGGCATAAGCATCTATCCGTTTGGCAAGATTTGCACTGAATACTGAATGAAACAGCTTTCTCTAATAGAGAGACAAGCTTTTGAGCAGATTTGGGCTAGATTTCACTTCATTTGAACAGAAGCACTTTTTCAGCATTACTGGACTCAGAAAGCTGTAAACTGACAATCTTGATCATTGAAGTCCTAACATAAGTTTTTGTGCATATAACTTCTAACACATTAAAAACTGTCTTACAGCATTGCAGAAAACATTGTATTTCATAAGGAATAAGCATCTATCAGTTTGGCAAGATTTGCACTGAATACTGAATGAAACAGCTTTCTCTAATAGAGAGACAAGCTTTTGAGCAGATTTGGGCTAGATTTCACTTCATTTGAACATAAGCACTATTTCAACATTACTGGACTCAGAAAGCTGTAAACGGACAATCTTGATCATTGAAGTCCTAACATAAGTTTTTGTGCATATAACTTCTAGCACATTAAAAACTGTCTTACAGCATTGCAGAAAACATTGTATTTCATAAGGCATAAACATCTTTCAGTTTGGCAAGATTTGCACTGAATACTGAATGAAACAGCTTCCTCTAATAGAGAGAAAAGCTTTTGAGCAGATTTGGGCTTGATTTCACTTCATTTGAACAGAAGCACTATTTCAACATTAGTGGACTCAGAAAGCTGTAAACAGACAATGTTGATCATTGAAGGCCTAACATAAGTTTTTGTGCATATAACTTCTAACACATTAAAAACTGTCTTACAGCATTGCAGAAAACATTGTATTTCATAAGGCATAAGCATCTATCAGTTGGCAAGATTTGCACTGAATATTGAATGAAACAGCTTTCTCTATTAGAGAGACAAGCTTTTGAGCAGATTTGGGCTTGATTTCACTTCATTTGAACAGAAGCACTATTTCAACATTACTGGACTCAGAAAGCTGTAAACTGACAATCTTGATCATTGAAGTCCTAACATTAGTTTTTGTGCATATAACTTCTAACACATTAAAAACTGTCATACAGCATTGCAGAAAACATTTTATTTCATAAGACATAAGCATGTTTCAGTTTGGCAAGATTTGCACTGAATATTGAATGAAACAGCTTTTTCTAATAGAGAGACAAGCTTTTGAGCAGATTTGGACTAGATTTCAGTTCATTTGAACAGAAACACTATTTCAACATTACTGACTCAGAAAGCTGTAAACTGACAATCTTGATCATTGAAGTCCTAACATAAGTTTTTGTGCATATAACTTCTAACACATTAAAAACTGTCTTACAGCATTGCAGAAAACATTTTATTTCATAAGACATAAGCATGTTTCTGTTTGGCAAGATTTGCACTGAATATTGAATGAAACAGCTTTCTCTAATAGAGAGACAAGCTTTTGAGCAGATTTGGGCTTGATTTCACTTCATTTGAACAGAAGCACTATTTCAACATTACTGGACTCAGAAAGCTGTAAACTAACAATCTTGATCATTGAAGTCCAAACATTAGTTTTTGTGCATATAACTTCTAACACATTAAAAACTGTCTTACAGCATTGCAGAAAACATTTTATTTCATAAGACATAAGCATGTTTCAGTTTGGCATGATTTGCACTGAATATAGAATGAAACAGCTTTTTCTAATAGAGAGACAAGCTTTTGAGCAGATTTGGGCTAGATTTCACTTCATTTGAACAGAAACACTATTTCAACATTACTGGACTCAGAAAGCTGTAAACACACAATCTTGATCATTGAAGGCCTAACATAAGTTTTTGTGCATATAGCTTCTAACACATTAAAAACTGTCTTACAGCATTGCAGAAAACATTGTATTTCATAAGGCATAAGCATCTATCAGTTGGCAAGATTTGCACTGAATACTGAATGAAACAGCTTTCTCTAATAGAGAGAAAAGCTTTTGAGCAGATTTGGGCTTGATTTCACTTCATTTGAACAGAAACACTATTTCAACATTACTGGACTCAGAAAGCTGTAAACTGACAATCTTGATCATTGAAGTCCTAACATAAATATTTGTGCATATAACTTCTAACACATTAAAAACTGTCTTACAGCATTGCAGAAAACATTGTATTTCATAAGGCATAAGCATCTATCAGTTTGGCAAGATTTGCACTGAATACTGAATGAAACAGCTTTCTCTAATAGAGAGACAAGCTTTTGAGCAGATTTGGGCTAGATTTCACTTCATTTGAACAGAAACACTATTTCAACATTACTGGACTCAGAAAGCTGTAAACAGACAATCTTGATCATTGAAGTCCTAACATAAGTTTTTGTGCATATAACTTCTAGCACATTAAAAACTGTCTTACAGCATTGCAGAAAACATTGTATTTCATAAGGCATAAACATCTTTCAGTTTGGCAAGATTTGCACTGAATACTGAATGAAACAGCTTCCTCTAATAGAGAGAAAAGCTTTTGAGCAGATTTGGGCTTGATTTCACTTCATTTGAACAGAAGCACTATTTCAACATTAGTGGACTCAGAAAGCTGTAAACAGACAATGTTGATCATTGAAGGCCTAACATAAGTTTTTGTGCATATAACTTCTAACACATTAAAAACTGTCTTACAGCATTGCAGAAAACATTGTATTTCATAAGGCATAAGCATCTATCAGTTGGCAAGATTTGCACTGAATACTGAATGAAACAGCTTTCTCTATTAGAGAGACAAGCTTTTGAGCAGATTTGGGCTTGATTTCACTTCATTTGAACAGAAGCACTATTTCAACATTACTGGACTCAGAAGCTGTAAACTGACAATCTTGATCATTGAAGTCCTAACATTAGTTTTTGTGCATATAACTTCTAACACATTAAAAACTGTCATACAGCATTGCAGAAAACATTTTATTTCATAAGACATGAGCATGTTTCAGTTTGGCAAGATTTGCACTGAATATTGAATGAAACAGCTTTTTCTAATAGAGAGACAAGCTTTTGAGCAGATTTGGACTAGATTTCAGTTCATTTGAACAGAAACACTATTTCAACATTACTGACTCAGAAAGCTGTAAACTGACAATCTTGATCATTGAAGTCCTAACATAAGTTTTTGTGCATATAACTTCTAACACATTAAAAACTGTCTTACAGCATTGCAGAAAACATTTTATTTCATAAGGCATAAACATCTTTCAGTTTGGCAAGATTTGCACTGAATACTGAATGAAACAGCTTCCTCTAATAGAGAGAAAAGCTTTTGAGCAGATTTGGGCTTGATTTCACTTCATTTGAACAGAAGCACTATTTCAACATTAGTGGACTCAGAAAGCTGTAAACAGACAATGTTGATCATTGAAGGCCTAACATAAGTTTTTGTGCATATAACTTCTAACACATTAAAAACTGTCTTACAGCATTGCAGAAAACATTGTATTTCATAAGGCATAAGCATCTATCAGTTGGCAAGATTTGCACTGAATACTGAATGAAACAGCTTTCTCTATTAGAGAGACAAGCTTTTGAGCAGATTTGGGCTTGATTTCACTTCATTTGAACAGAAGCACTATTTCAACATTACTGGACTCAGAAGCTGTAAACTGACAATCTTGATCATCGAAGTCCTAACATTAGTTTTTGTGCATATAACTTCTAACACATTAAAAACTGTCATACAGCATTGCAGAAAACATTTTATTTCATAAGACATAAGCATGTTTCAGTTTGGCAAGATTTGCACTGAATATTGAATGAAACAGCTTTTTCTAATAGAGAGACAAGCTTTTGAGCAGATTTGGACTAGATTTCAGTTCATTTGAACAGAAACACTATTTCAACATTACTGACTCAGAAAGCTGTAAACTGACAATCTTGATCATTGAAGTCCTAACATAAGTTTTTGTGCATATAACTTCTAACACATTAAAAACTGTCTTACAGCATTGCAGAAAACATTTTATTTCATAAGACATAAGCATGTTTCTGTTTGGCAAGATTTGCACTGAATATTGAATGAAACAGCTTTCTCTAATAGAGAGACAAGCTTTTGAGCAGATTTGGGCTTGATTTCACTTCATTTGAACAGAAGCACTATTTCAACATTACTGGACTCAGAAAGCTGTAAACTAACAATCTTGATCATTGAAGTCCAAACATTAGTTTTTGTGCATATAACTTCTAACACATTAAAAACTGTCTTACAGCATTGCAGAAAACATTTTATTTCATAAGACATAAGCATGTTTCAGTTTGGCATGATTTGCACTGAATATTGAATGAAACAGCTTTTTCTAATAGAGAGACAAGCTTTTGAGCAGATTTGGGCTAGATTTCACTTCATTTGAACAGAAACACTATTTCAACATTACTGGACTCAGAAAGCTGTAAACACACAATCTTGATCATTGAAGGCCTAACATAAGTTTTTGTGCATATAACTTCTAACACATTAAAAACTGTCTTACAGCATTGCAGAAAACATTGTATTTCATAAGGCATAAGCATCTATCCGTTTGGCAAGATTTGCACTGAATACTGAATGAAACAGCTTTCTCTATTAGAGAGACAAGCTTTTGAGCAGATTTGGGCTTGATTTCACTTCATTTGAACAGAAGCACTATTTCAACATTACTGGACTCAGAAAGCTGTAAACTGACAATCTTGATCATTGAAGTCCTAACATTAGTTTTTGTGCATATAACTTCTAACACATTAAAAACTGTCATACAGCATTGCAGAAAACATTTTATTTCATAAGACATAAGCATTTTTCAGTTTGGCAAGATTTGCACTGAATATTGAATGAAACAGCTTTTTCTAATAGAGAGACAAGCTTTTGAGCAGATTTGGACTAGATTTCAGTTCATTTGAACAGAAACACTATTTCAACATTACTGACTCAGAAAGCTGTAAACTGACAATCTTGATCATTGAAGTCCTAACATAAGTTTTTGTGCATATAACTTCTAACACATTAAAAACTGTCTTACAGCATTGCAGAAAACATTTTATTTCATAAGACATAAGCATGTTTCTGTTTGGCAAGATTTGCACTGAATATTGAATGAAACAGCTTTCTCTAATAGAGAGACAAGCTTTTGAGCAGATTTGGGCTTGATTTCACTTCATTTGAACAGAAGCACTATTTCAACATTACTGGACTCAGAAAGCTGTAAACTAACAATCTTGATCATTGAAGTCCAAACATTAGTTTTTGTGCATATAACTTCTAACACATTAAAAACTGTCTTACAGCATTGCAGAAAACATTTTATTTCATAAGACATAAGCATGTTTCAGTTTGGCATGATTTGCACTGAATATTGAATGAAACAGCTTTTTCTAATAGAGAGACAAGCTTTTGAGCAGATTTGGGCTAGATTTCACTTCATTTGAACAGAAACACTATTTCAACATTACTGGACTCAGAAAGCTGTAAACACACAATCTTGATCATTGAAGGCCTAACATAAGTTTTTGTGCATATAACTTCTAACACATTAAAAACTGTCTTACAGCATTGCAGAAAACATTGTATTTCATAAGGCATAAGCATCTATCCGTTTGGCAAGATTTGCACTGAATACTGAATGAAACAGCTTTCTCTAATAGAGAGACAAGCTTTTGAGCAGATTTGGGCTAGATTTCACCTCATTTGAACAGAAGCACTATTTCAGCATTACTGGACTCAGAAAGCTGTAAACTGACAATCTTGATCATTGAAGTCCTAACATAAGTTTTTTGTGCATATAACTTCTAACACATTAAAAACTGTCTTACAGCATTGCAGAAAACATTGTATTTCATAAGGCATAAGCATCTATCCGTTTGGCAAGATTTGCACTGAATACTGAATGAAACAGCTTTCTCTAATAGAGAGACAAGCTTTTGAGCAGATTTGGGCTAGATTTCACTTCATTTGAACAGAAGCACTATTTCAGCATTACTGGACTCAGAAAGCTGTAAACTGACAATCTTGATCATTGAAGTCCTAACATAAGTTTTTGTGCATATAACTTCTAACACATTAAAAACTGTCTTACAGCATTGCAGAAAACATTTTATTTCATAAGACATAAGCATGTTTCAGTTTGGCAAGATTTGCACTGAATATTGAATGAAACAGCTTTTTCTAATAGAGAGACAAGCTTTTTAGCAGATTTGGGCTAGATTTCACTTCATTTGAACAGAAACACTATTTCAACATTACTGGACTCAGAAAGCTGTAAACGGACAATCTTGATCATTGAAGTCCTAACATAAGTTTTTGTGCATATAACTTCTAGCACATTAAAAACTGTCTTACAGCATTGCAGAAAACATTGTATTTCATAAGGCATAAACATCTTTCAGTTTGGCAAGATTTGCACTGAATACTGAATGAAACAGCTTCCTCTAATAGAGAGAAAAGCTTTTGAGCAGATTTGGGCTTGATTTCACTTCATTTGAACAGAAGCACTATTTCAACATTAGTGGACTCAGAAAGCTGTAAACAGACAATGTTGATCATTGAAGGCCTAACATAAGTTTTTGTGCATATAACTTCTAACACATTAAAAACTGTCTTACAGCATTGCAGAAAACATTGTATTTCATAAGGCATAAGCATCTATCAGTTGGCAAGATTTGCACTGAATACTGAATGAAACAGCTTTCTCTATTAGAGAGACAAGCTTTTGAGCAGATTTGGGCTTGATTTCACTTCATTTGAACAGAAGCACTATTTCAACATTACTGGACTCAGAAAGCTGTAAACTGACAATCTTGATCATTGAAGTCCTAACATTAGTTTTTGTGCATATAACTTCTAACACATTAAAAACTGTCATACAGCATTGCAGAAAACATTTTATTTCATAAGACATAAGCATGTTTCAGTTTGGCAAGATTTGCACTGAATATTGAATGAAACAGCTTTTTCTAATAGAGAGACAAGCTTTTGAGCAGATTTGGACTAGATTTCAGTTCATTTGAACAGAAACACTATTTCAACATTACTGACTCAGAAAGCTGTAAACTGACAATCTTGATCATTGAAGTCCTAACATAAGTTTTTTTGCATATAACTTCTAACACATTAAAAACTGTCTTACAGCATTGCAGAAAACATTGTACTTCATAAGGCATAAGCTTGTTTCAGTTTGGCAAGATTTGCACTGAATACTGAATGAAACAGCTTTATCTAATAGAGAGAAAAGCTTTTGAGCAGATTTGGGCTTGATTTCACTTCATTTCAACAGAAACACTATTTAAGCATTACTGGACTCAGAAAGCTGTAAACTGACAATCTTGATCATTGAAGTCCTAACATTAGTTTTTGTGCATATAACTTCTAACACATTAAAAACTGTCTTACAGCATTGCAGAAAACATTGTACTTCATAAGACATAAGCTTGTTTCAGTTTTGGCAAGATTTGCACTGAATACTGAATGAAACAGCTTTTTTCTAATAGAGAGACAAGCTTTTGAGCAGATTTGGGCTAGATTTCACTTCATTTGAACAGAAACACTATTTCAACATTACTGGACTCAGAAAGCTGTAAACACACAATCTTGATCATTGAAGGCCTAACATAAGTTTTTGTGCATATAACTTCTAACACATTAAAAACTGTCTTACAGCATTGCAGAAAACATTGTATTTCATAAGGCATAAGCATCTATCCGTTTGGCAAGATTTGCACTGAATACTGAATGAAACAGCTTTCTCTAATAGAGAGACAAGCTTTTGAGCAGATTTGGGCTAGATTTCACCTCATTTGAACAGAAGCACTATTTCAGCATTACTGGACTCAGAAAGCTGTAAACTGACAATCTTGATCATTGAAGTCCTTACATAAGTTTTTTTGCATATAACTTCTAACACATTAAAAACTGTCTTACAGCTTTGCAGAAAACATTGTACTTCATAAGGCATAAGCTTGTTTCAGTTTGGCAAGATTTGCACTGAATACTGAATGAAACAGCTTTATCTAATAGAGAGAAAAGCTTTTGAGCAGATTTGGGCTTGATTTCACTTCATTTCAACAGAAACACTATTTCAGCATTACTGGACTCAGAAAGCTGTAAACTGACAATCTTGATCATTGAAGTCCTAACATAAGTTTTTGTGCATATAACTTCTAACACATTAAAAGCTGTCTTACAGCATTGCAGAAAACATTGTACTTCATAAGACATAAGCTTGTTTCAGTTTGGCAAGATTTGCACTGAATACTGAATGAAACAGCTTTATCTAATAGAGAGAAAAGCTTTTGAGCAGATTTGGGCTTGATTTCACTTCATTTCAACAGAAACACTATTTAAGCATTACTGGACTCAGAAAGCTGTAAACTGACAATCTTGATCATTGAAGTCCTAACATTAGTTTTTGTGCATATAACTTCTAACACATTAAAAACTGTCTTACAGCATTGCAGAAAACATTGTACTTCATAAGACATAAGCTTGTTTCAGTTTGGCAAGATTTGCACTGAATACTGAATGAAACAGCTTTATCTAATAGAGAGAAAAGCTTTTGAGCAGATTTGGGCTTGATTTCACTTCATTTCAACAGAAACACTATTTCAGCATTACTGGACTCAGAAAGCTGTAAACTGACAATCTTGATCATTGAAGTCCTAACATAAGTTTTGTGCATATAACTTCTAACACATTAAAAACTGTCTTACAGCATTGCAGAAAACATTGTACTTCATAAGACATAAGCTTGTTTCAGTTTGGCAAGATTTGCACTGAATACTGAATGAAACAGCTTTATCTAATAGAGAGAAAAGCTTTTGAGCAGATTTGGGCTTGATTTCACTTCATTTCAACAGAAACACTATTTCAGCATTACTGGACTCAGAAAGCTGTAAACTGACAATCTTGATCATTGAAGTCCTAACATTAGTTTTTGTGCATATAACTTCTAACACATTAAAAACTGTCTTACAGCATTGCAGAAAACATTGTACTTCATAAGACATAAGCTTGTTTCAGTTTGGCAAGATTTGCACTGAATACTGAATGAAACAGCTTTATCTAATAGAGAGAAAAGCTTTTGAGCAGATTTGGGCTTGATTTCACTTCATTTCAACAGAAACACTATTTCAGCATTACTGGACTCAGAAAGCTGTAAACTGACAATCTTGATCATTGAAGTCCTAACATAAGTTTTTGTGAATATAACTTCTAACACATTAAAACTGTCTTACAGCATTGCAGAAAACATTGTACTTCATAAGGCATAAGCTTGTTTCAGTTTGGCAAGATTTGCACTGAATATTGAATGAAACAGCTTTCTCTAATAGAGAGAAAAGCTTTTGAGCAGATTTGGGCTTGATTTCACTTCATTTCAACAGAAACACTATTTCAGCATTACTGGACTCAGAAAGCTGTAAACTGACAATCTTGATCATTGAAGTCCTAACATAAGATTTTGTGCATATAACTTCTAACACATTAAAAACTGTCTTACAGCATTGCAGAAAACATTGTACTTCATAAGACATAAGCTTGTTTCAGTTTGGCAAGATTTGCACTGAATATTGAATGAAACAGCTTTCTCTAATAGAGAGAAAAGCTTTTGAGCAGATTTGGGCTTGATTTCACTTCATTTGAACAGAAACACTATTTCAACATTACTGGACTCAGAAAGCTGTAAACTGACAATCTTGATCATTGAAGTCCTAAACATTAGTTTTTGTGCATATAACTTCTAACACATTAAAATCTGTCTTACAGCATTGCAGAAAACATTGTACTTCATAAGACATAAGCTTGTTTCAGTTTGGCAAGATTTGCACTGAATACTGAATGAAACAGCTTTATCTAATAGAGAGAAAAGCTTTTGAGCAGATTTGGGCTTGATTTCACTTCATTTCAACAGAAACACTATTTCAGCATTACTGGACTCAGAAAGCTGTAAACTGACAATCTTGATCATTGAAGTCCTAATATAAGTCTTTGTGCATATAACTTCTAACACATTAAAAGCTGTCTTACAGCATTGCAGAAAACATTGTACTTCATAAGACATAAGCTTGTTTCAGTTTGGCAAGATTTGCACTGAATACTGAATGAAACAGCTTTATCTAATAGAGAGAAAAGCTTTTGAGCAGATTTGGGCTTGATTTCACTTCATTTCAACAGAAACACTATTTAAGCATTACTGGACTCAGAAAGCTGTAAACTGACAATCTTGATCATTGAAGTCCTAACATAAGTTTTTGTGCATATAACTTCTAACACATTAAAACTGTCTTACAGCATTGCAGGAAAACATTGTACTTCATAAGGCATAAGCTTGTTTCAGTTTGGCAAGATTTGCACTGAATACTGAATGAAACAGCTTTATCTAATAGAGAGAAAAGCTTTTGAGCAGATTTGGGCTTGATTTCACTTCATTTCAACAGAAACACTATTTCAGCATTACTGGACTCAGAAAGCTGTAAACTGACAATCTTGATCATTGAAGTCCTAACATTAGTTTTTGTGCATATACTTCTAACACATTAAAAACTGTCTTACAGCATTGCAAAAAACATTGTACTTCATAAGACATAAGCTTGTTTCAGTTTGGCAAGATTTGCACTGAATACTGAATGAAACAGCTTTATCTAATAGAGAGAAAAGCTTTTGAGCAGACTTGGACTTGATTTCACTTCATTTCAACAGAAACACTATTTCAGCATTACTGGACTCAGAAAGCTGTAAACTGACAATCTTGATCATTGAAGTCCTAAACATTAGTTTTTGTGCATATAACTTCTAACACATTAAAATCTGTCTTACAGCATTGCAGAAAACATTGTACTTCATAAGGCATAAGCTTGTTTCAGTTTGGCAAGATTTTGCACTGAATACTGAATGAAACAGCTTTATCTAATAGAGAGAAAAGCTTTTCAGCAGATTTGGGCTTGATTTCACTTCATTTGAACAGAAAACACTATTTCAACATTACTGGACTCAGAAAGCTGTAAACTGACAATCTTGATCATTGCAGTCCTAACATTAGTTTTTGTGCATATAACTTCTAACACATTAAAAACTGTCTTATAGCATTGCAGAAAACATTGTACTTCATAAGGCATAAGCTTGTTTCAGTTTGGCAAGATTTGCACTGAATATTGAATGAAACAGCTTTCTCTAATAGAGAGAAAAGCTTTTGAGCAGATTTGGGCTTTGATTTCACTTCATTTGAACAGAAACACTATTTCAACATTACTGGGACTCAGAAAGCTGTAAACTGCCAATCTTGATCATTGAAGTTCTAACATTAGTTTTTGTGTATATAACTTCTAACACATTAAAAACTGTCTTACAGCATTGCAAAAAACATTTCATTTCATAAGACATAAGCTTGTTTCAGTTTGGCAAGATTTGCACTGAATACTCAATGAAACCCGCATTCTCTATTAGAGAGAAAAGCTTTTGAGCAGATTTGGGCTTGATTTCACTTCATTTGAACAGAAACACTATTTCAACATTACTGGACTCAGAAAGCTGTAAACTGACAATCTTGATCATTGCAGTCCTAACATTAGTTTTTGTGCATATAACTTCTAACACATTAAAAACTGTCTTATAGCATTGCAGAAAACATTGTACTTCATAAGGCATAAGCTTGTTCAGTTGGCAAGATTTGCACTGAATATTGAATGAAACAGCTTTCTCTAATAGAGAGAAAAGCTTTTGAGCAGATTTGGGCTTGATTTCACTTCATTTGAACAGAAAAAACTATTTCAACATTACTGGACTCAGAAAGCTGTAAACTGCCAATCTTGATCATTGAAGTTCTAACATTAGTTTTTGTGTATATAACTTCTAACACATTAAAAACTGTCTTACAGCATTGCAAAAAACATTTCATTTCATAAGACATAAGCTTGTTTCAGTTTGGCAAGATTTGCACTGAATACTCAATGAAACCGCATTCTCTATTAGAGAGAAAAGCTTTTGAGCAGATTTGGGCTTGATTTCACTTCATTTGAACAGAAACACTATTTCAGCATTACTGGACTCAGAAAGCTGTAAACTGACAATCTTGATCATTGAAGTCCTAACATAAGTTTTTGTGCATATAACTTCTAACACATTAAAAACTGTCTTACAGCATTGCAGAAAACATTGTACTTCATAAGGCATAAGCTTGTTTCAGTTTGGCAAGATTTGCACTGAATACTGAATGAAACAGCTTTATCTAATAGAGAGAAAAGCTTTTGAGCAGATTTGGGCTTGATTTCACTTCATTTCAACAGAAACACTATTTCAGCATTACTGGACTCAGAAAGCTGTAAACTGACAATCTTGATCATTGAAGTCCTAACATTAGTTTTTGTGCATATAACTTCTAACACATTAAAAACTGTCTTACAGCATTGCAAAAAACATTGTACTTCATAAGACATAAGCTTGTTTCAGTTTGGCAAGATTTGCACTGAATACTGAATGAAACAGCTTTATCTAATAGAGAGAAAAGCTTTTGAGCAGACTTGGGCTTTATTTCACTTCATTTCAACAGAAACACTATTTCAGCATTACTGGACTCAGAAAGCTGTAAACTGACAATCTTGATCATTGAAGTCCTAAACATTAGTTTTTGTGCATATAACTTCTAACACATTAAAATCTGTCTTACAGCATTGCAGAAAACATTGTACTTCATAAGGCATAAGCTTGTTTCAGTTTGGCAAGATTTGCACTGAATACTGAATGAAACAGCTTTATCTAATAGAGAGAAAAGCTTTTGAGCAGATTTGGGCTTGATTTCACTTCATTTCAACAGAAACACTATTTCAGCATTACTGGACTCAGAAAGCTGTAAACTGACAATCTTGATCATTGAAGTCCTAATATAAGTCTTTGTGCATATAACTTCTAACACATTAAAAGCTGTCTTACAGCATTGCAGAAAACATTGTACTTCATAAGACATAAGCTTGTTTCAGTTTGGCAAGATTTGCACTGAATACTGAATGAAACAGCTTTATCTAATAGAGAGAAAAGCTTTTGAGCAGATTTGGGCTTGATTTCACTTCATTTCAACAGAAACACTATTTAAGCATTACTGGACTCAGAAAGCTGTAAACTGACAATCTTGATCATTGAAGTCCTAACATTAGTTTTTGTGCATATAACTTCTAACACATTAAAAACTGTCTTACAGCATTGCAGAAAACATTGTACTTCATAAGACATAAGCTTGTTTCAGTTTGGCAAGATTTGCACTGAATACTGAATGAAACAGCTTTATCTAATAGAGAGAAAAGCTTTTGAGCAGACTTGGGCTTGATTTCACTTCATTTCAACAGAAACACTATTTCAGCATTACTGGACTCAGAAAGCTGTAAACTGACAATCTTGATCATTGAAGTCCTAAACATTAGTTTTTGTGCATATAACTTCTAACACATTAAAATCTGTCTTACAGCATTGCAGAAAACATTGTACTTCATAAGACATAAGCTTGTTTCAGTTTGGCAAGATTTGCACTGAATACTGAATGAAACAGCTTTATCTAATAGAGAGAAAAGCTTTTGAGCAGATTTGGGCTTGATTTCACTTCATTTCAACAGAAACACTATTTCAGCATTACTGGACTCAGAAAGCTGTAAACTGACAATCTTGATCATTGAAGTCCTAATATAAGTCTTTGTGCATATAACTTCTAACACATTAAAAGCTGTCTTACAGCATTGCAGAAAACATTGTACTTCATAAGACATAAGCTTGTTTCAGTTTGGCAAGATTTGCACTGAATACTGAATGAAACAGCTTTATCTAATAGAGAGAAAAGCTTTTGAGCAGATTTGGGCTTGATTTCACTTCATTTGAACAGAAACACTATTTCAACATTACTGGACTCAGAAAGCTGTAAACTGCCAATCTTGATCATTGAAGTTCTAACATTAGTTTTTGTGTATATAACTTCTAACACATTAAAAACTGTCTTACAGCATTGCAAAAAACATTTCATTTCATAAGACATAAGCTTGTTTCAGTTTGGCAAGATTTGCACTGAATACTCAATGAAACCGCATTCTCTATTAGAGAGAAAAGCTTTTGAGCAGATTTGGGCTTGATTTCACTTCATTTGAACAGAAACACTATTTCAACATTACTGGACTCAGAAAGCTGTAAACTGACAATCTTGATCATTGCAGTCCTAACATTAGTTTTTGTGCATATAACTTCTAACACATTAAAAACTGTCTTATAGCATTGCAGAAAACATTGTACTTCATAAGGCATAAGCTTGTTTCAGTTTGGCAAGATTTGCACTGAATATTGAATGAAACAGCTTTCTCTAATAGAGAGAAAAGCTTTTGAGCAGATTTGGGCTTGATTTCACTTCATTTGAACAGAAAAACTATTTCAACATTACTGGACTCAGAAAGCTGTAAACTGCCAATCTTGATCATTGAAGTTCTAACATTAGTTTTTGTGTATATAACTTCTAACACATTAAAAACTGTCTTACAGCATTGCAAAAAACATTTCATTTCATAAGACATAAGCTTGTTTCAGTTTGGCAAGATTTGCACTGAATACTCAATGAAACCGCATTCTCTATTAGAGAGAAAAGCTTTTGAGCAGATTTGGGCTTGATTTCACTTCATTTGAACAGAAACACTATTTCAGCATTACTGGACTCAGAAAGCTGTAAACTGACAATCTTGATCATTGAAGTCCTAACATAAGTTTTTGTGCATATAACTTCTAACACATTAAAAACTGTCTTACAGCATTGCAGAAAACATTGTACTTCATAAGGCATAAGCTTGTTTCAGTTTGGCAAGATTTGCACTGAATACTGAATGAAACAGCTTTATCTAATAGAGAGAAAAGCTTTTGAGCAGATTTGGGCTTGATTTCACTTCATTTCAACAGAAACACTATTTCAGCATTACTGGACTCAGAAAGCTGTAAACTGACAATCTTGATCATTGAAGTCCTAACATTAGTTTTTGTGCATATAACTTCTAACACATTAAAAACTGTCTTACAGCATTGCAAAAAACATTGTACTTCATAAGACATAAGCTTGTTTCAGTTTGGCAAGATTTGCACTGAATACTGAATGAAACAGCTTTATCTAATAGAGAGAAAAGCTTTTGAGCAGACTTGGGCTTGATTTCACTTCATTTCAACAGAAACACTATTTCAGCATTACTGGACTCAGAAAGCTGTAAACTGACAATCTTGATCATTGAAGTCCTAAACATTAGTTTTTGTGCATATAACTTCTAACACATTAAAATCTGTCTTACAGCATTGCAGAAAACATTGTACTTCATAAGGCATAAGCTTGTTTCAGTTTGGCAAGATTTGCACTGAATACTGAATGAAACAGCTTTATCTAATAGAGAGAAAAGCTTTTGAGCAGATTTGGGCTTGATTTCACTTCATTTCAACAGAAACACTATTTCAGCATTACTGGACTCAGAAAGCTGTAAACTGACAATCTTGATCATTGAAGTCCTAATATAAGTCTTTGTGCATATAACTTCTAACACATTAAAAGCTGTCTTACAGCATTGCAGAAAACATTGTACTTCATAAGACATAAGCTTGTTTCAGTTTGGCAAGATTTGCACTGAATACTGAATGAAACAGCTTTATCTAATAGAGAGAAAAGCTTTTGAGCAGATTTGGGCTTGATTTCACTTCATTTCAACAGAAACACTATTTAAGCATTACTGGACTCAGAAAGCTGTAAACTGACAATCTTGATCATTGAAGTCCTAACATTAGTTTTTGTGCATATAACTTCTAACACATTAAAAACTGTCTTACAGCATTGCAGAAAACATTGTACTTCATAAGACATAAGCTTGTTTCAGTTTGGCAAGATTTGCACTGAATACTGAATGAAACAGCTTTATCTAATAGAGAGAAAAGCTTTTGAGCAGACTTGGGCTTGATTTCACTTCATTTCAACAGAAACACTATTTCAGCATTACTGGACTCAGAAAGCTGTAAACTGACAATCTTGATCATTGAAGTCCTAAACATTAGTTTTTGTGCATATAACTTCTAACACATTAAAATCTGTCTTACAGCATTGCAGAAAACATTGTACTTCATAAGACATAAGCTTGTTTCAGTTTGGCAAGATTTGCACTGAATACTGAATGAAACAGCTTTATCTAATAGAGAGAAAAGCTTTTGAGCAGATTTGGGCTTGATTTCACTTCATTTCAACAGAAACACTATTTCAGCATTACTGGACTCAGAAAGCTGTAAACTGACAATCTTGATCATTGAAGTCCTAATATAAGTCTTTGTGCATATAACTTCTAACACATTAAAAGCTGTCTTACAGCATTGCAGAAAACATTGTACTTCATAAGACATAAGCTTGTTTCAGTTTGGCAAGATTTGCACTGAATACTGAATGAAACAGCTTTATCTAATAGAGAGAAAAGCTTTTGAGCAGATTTGGGCTTGATTTCACTTCATTTCAACAGAAACACTATTTAAGCATTACTGGACTCAGAAAGCTGTAAACTGACAATCTTGATCATTGAAGTCCTAACATAAGTCTTTGTGCATATAACTTCTAACACATTAAAAGCTGTCTTACAGCATTGCAGAAAACATTGTACTTCATAAGACATAAGCTTGTTTCAGTTTGGCAAGATTTGCACTGAATACTGAATGAAACAGCTTTATCTAATAGAGAGAAAAGCTTTTGAGCAGATTTGGGCTTGATTTCACTTCATTTCAACAGAAACACTATTTAAGCATTACTGGACTCAGAAAGCTGTAAACTGACAATCTTGATCATTGAAGTCCTAACATTAGTTTTTGTGCATATAACTTCTAACACATTAAAAACTGTCTTACAGCATTGCAGAAAACATTGTACTTCATAAGACATAAGCTTGTTTCAGTTTGGCAAGATTTGCACTGAATACTGAATAAAACAGCTTTATCTAATAGAGAGAAAAGCTTTTGAGCAGATTTGGGCTTGATTTCACTTCATTTGAACAGAAACACTATTTCAACATTACTGGACTCAGAAAGCTGTAAACTGACAATCTTGATCATTGCAGTCCTAACATTAGTTTTTGTGCATATAACTTCTAACACATTAAAAACTGTCTTATAGCATTGCAGAAAACATTGTACTTCATAAGGCATAAGCTTGTTTCAGTTTGGCAAGATTTGCACTGAATATTGAATGAAACAGCTTTCTCTAATAGAGAGAAAAGCTTTTGAGCAGATTTGGGCTTGATTTCACTTCATTTGAACAGAAACACTATTTCAACATTACTGGACTCAGAAAGCTGTAAACTGCCAATCTTGATCATTGAAGTTCTAACATTAGTTTTTGTGTATATAACTTCTAACACATTAAAAACTGTCTTACAGCATTGCAAAAAACATTTCATTTCATAAGACATAAGCTTGTTTCAGTTTGGCAAGATTTGCACTGAATACTCAATGAAACCGCATTCTCTATTAGAGAGAAAAGCTTTTGAGCAGATTTGGGCTTGATTTCACTTCATTTGAACAGAAACACTATTTCAGCATTACTGGACTCAGAAAGCTGTAAACTGACAATCTTGATCATTGAAGTCCTAACATAAGTTTTTGTGCATATAACTTCTAACACATTAAAAACTGTCTTACAGCATTGCAGAAAACATTGTACTTCATAAGGCATAAGCTTGTTTCAGTTTGGCAAGATTTGCACTGAATACTGAATGAAACAGCTTTATCTAATAGAGAGAAAAGCTTTTGAGCAGATTTGGGCTTGATTTCACTTCATTTCAACAGAAACACTATTTCAGCATTACTGGACTCAGAAAGCTGTAAACTGACAATCTTGATCATTGAAGTCCTAACATAAGTTTTTGTGCATATAACTTCTAACACATTAAAAACTGTCTTACAGCATTGCAGAAAACATTGTACTTCATAAGACATAAGCTTGTTTCAGTTTGGCAAGATTTGCACTGAATACTGAATGAAACAGCTTTATCTAATAGAGAGAAAAGCTTTTGAGCAGATTTGGGCTTGATTTCACTTCATTTCAACAGAAACACTATTTAAGCATTACTGGACTCAGAAAGCTGTAAACTGACAATCTTGATCATTGAAGTCCTAACATTAGTTTTTGTGCATATAACTTCTAACACATTAAAAACTGTCTTACAGCATTGCAGAAAACATTGTACTTCATAAGACATAAGCTTGTTTCAGTTTGGCAAGATTTGCACTGAATACTGAATGAAACAGCTTTATCTAATAGAGAGAAAAGCTTTTGAGCAGATTTGGGCTTGATTTCACTTCATTTCAACAGAAACACTATTTCAGCATTACTGGACTCAGAAAGCTGTAAACTGACAATCTTGATCATTGAAGTCCTTACATAAGTTTTTTTGCATATAACTTCTAACACATTAAAAACTGTCTTACAGCATTGCAGAAAACATTGTACTTCATAAGGCATAAGCTTGTTTCAGTTTGGCAAGATTTGCACTGAATACTGAATGAAACAGCTTTATCTAATAGAGAGAAAAGCTTTTGAGCAGATTTGGGCTTGATTTCACTTCATTTCAACAGAAACACTATTTCAGCATTACTGGACTCAGAAAGCTGTAAACTGACAATCTTGATCATTGAAGTCCTAACATAAGTTTTTGTGCATATAACTTCTAACACATTAAAAGCTGTCTTACAGCATTGCAGAAAACATTGTACTTCATAAGACATAAGCTTGTTTCAGTTTGGCAAGATTTGCACTGAATACTGAATGAAACAGCTTTATCTAATAGAGAGAAAAGCTTTTGAGCAGATTTGGGCTTGATTTCACTTCATTTCAACAGAAACACTATTTAAGCATTACTGGACTCAGAAAGCTGTAAACTGACAATCTTGATCATTGAAGTCCTAACATTAGTTTTTGTGCATATAACTTCTAACACATTAAAAACTGTCTTACAGCATTGCAGAAAACATTGTACTTCATAAGACATAAGCTTGTTTCAGTTTGGCAAGATTTGCACTGAATACTGAATGAAACAGCTTTATCTAATAGAGAGAAAAGCTTTTGAGCAGATTTGGGCTTGATTTCACTTCATTTCAACAGAAACACTATTTCAGCATTACTGGACTCAGAAAGCTGTAAACTGACAATCTTGATCATTGAAGTCCTAACATAAGTTTTTGTGCATATAACTTCTAACACATTAAAAACTGTCTTACAGCATTGCAGAAAACATTGTACTTCATAAGACATAAGCTTGTTTCAGTTTGGCAAGATTTGCACTGAATACTGAATGAAACAGCTTTATCTAATAGAGAGAAAAGCTTTTGAGCAGATTTGGGCTTGATTTCACTTCATTTCAACAGAAACACTATTTCAGCATTACTGGACTCAGAAAGCTGTAAACTGACAATCTTGATCATTGAAGTCCTAACATTAGTTTTTGTGCATATAACTTCTAACACATTAAAAACTGTCTTACAGCATTGCAGAAAACATTGTACTTCATAAGACATAAGCTTGTTTCAGTTTGGCAAGATTTGCACTGAATACTGAATGAAACAGCTTTATCTAATAGAGAGAAAAGCTTTTGAGCAGATTTGGGCTTGATTTCACTTCATTTCAACAGAAACACTATTTCAGCATTACTGGACTCAGAAAGCTGTAAACTGACAATCTTGATCATTGAAGTCCTAACATAAGTTTTTGTGAATATAACTTCTAACACATTAAAAACTGTCTTACAGCATTGCAGAAAACATTGTACTTCATAAGGCATAAGCTTGTTTCAGTTTGGCAAGATTTGCACTGAATATTGAATGAAACCGCTTTCTCTAATAGAGAGAAAAGCTTTTGAGCAGATTTGGGCTTGATTTCACTTCATTTCAACAGAAACACTATTTCAGCATTACTGGACTCAGAAAGCTGTAAACTGACAATCTTGATCATTGAAGTCCTAACATAAGATTTTGTGCATATAACTTCTAACACATTAAAAACTGTCTTACAGCATTGCAGAAAACATTGTACTTCATAAGACATAAGCTTGTTTCAGTTTGGCAAGATTTGCACTGAATATTGAATGAAACAGCTTTCTCTAATAGAGAGAAAAGCTTTTGAGCAGATTTGGGCTTGATTTCACTTCATTTGAACAGAAAAACTATTTCAACATTACTGGACTCAGAAAGCTGTAAACTGACAATCTTGATCATTGAAGTCCTAAACATTAGTTTTTGTGCATATAACTTCTAACACATTAAAATCTGTCTTACAGCATTGCAGAAAACATTGTACTTCATAAGACATAAGCTTGTTTCAGTTTGGCAAGATTTGCACTGAATACTGAATGAAACAGCTTTATCTAATAGAGAGAAAAGCTTTTGAGCAGATTTGGGCTTGATTTCACTTCATTTCAACAGAAACACTATTTCAGCATTACTGGACTCAGAAAGCTGTAAACTGACAATCTTGATCATTGAAGTCCTAATATAAGTCTTTGTGCATATAACTTCTAACACATTAAAAGCTGTCTTACAGCATTGCAGAAAACATTGTACTTCATAAGACATAAGCTTGTTTCAGTTTGGCAAGATTTGCGCTGAATACTGAATGAAACAGCTTTATCTAATAGAGAGAAAAGCTTTTGAGCAGATTTGGGCTTGATTTCACTTCATTTCAACAGAAACACTAAGCATTACTGGACTCAGAAAGCTGTAAACTGACAATCTTGATCATTGAAGTCCTAACATAAGTTTTTGTGCATATAACTTCTAACACATTAAAAACTGTCTTACAGCATTGCAGAAAACATTGTACTTCATAAGGCATAAGCTTGTTTCAGTTTGGCAAGATTTGCACTGAATACTGAATGAAACAGCTTTATCTAATAGAGAGAAAAGCTTTTGAGCAGATTTGGGCTTGATTTCACTTCATTTCAACAGAAACACTATTTCAGCATTACTGGACTCAGAAAGCTGTAAACTGACAATCTTGATCATTGAAGTCCTAACATTAGTTTTTGTGCATATAACTTCTAACACATTAAAAACTGTCTTACAGCATTGCAGAAAACATTGTACTTCATAAGACATAAGCTTGTTTCAGTTTGGCAAGATTTGCACTGAATACTGAATGAAACAGCTTTATCTAATAGAGAGAAAAGCTTTTGAGCAGATTTGGGCTTGATTTCACTTCATTTCAACAGAAACACTATTTCAGCATTACTGGACTCAGAAAGCTGTAAACTGACAATCTTGATCATTGAAGTCCTAACATTAGTTTTTGTGCATATAACTTCTAACACATTAAAAACTGTCTTACAGCATTGCAGAAAACATTGTACTTCATAAGACATAAGCTTGTTTCAGTTTGGCGAGATTTGCACTGAATACTGAATGAAACAGCTTTATCTAATAGAGAGAAAAGCTTTTGAGCAGATTTGGGCTTGATTTCACTTCATTTCAACAGAAACACTATTTCAGCATTACTGGACTCAGAAAGCTGTAAACTGACAATCTTGATCATTGAAGTCCTAACATAAGTTTTTGTGAATATAACTTCTAACACATTAAAAACTGTCTTACAGCATTGCAGAAAACATTGTACTTCATAAGGCATAAGCTTGTTTCAGTTTGGCAAGATTTGCACTGAATATTGAATGAAACCGCTTTCTCTAATAGAGAGAAAAGTTTTTGAGCAGATTTGGGCTTGATTTCACTTCATTTCAACAGAAACACTATTTCAGCATTACTGGACTCAGAAAGCTGTAAACTGACAATCTTGATCATTGAAGTCCTAACATAAGATTTTGTGCATATAACTTCTAACACATTAAAAACTGTCTTACAGCATTGCAGAAAACATTGTACTTCATAAGACATAAGCTTGTTTCAGTTTGGCAAGATTTGCACTGAATATTGAATGAAACAGCTTTCTCTAATAGAGAGAAAAGCTTTTGAGCAGATTTGGGCTTGATTTCACTTCATTTGAACAGAAACACTATTTCAACATTACTGGACTCAGAAAGCTGTAAACTGACAATCTTGATCATTGAAGTCCTAAACATTAGTTTTTGTGCATATAACTTCTAACACATTAAAATCTGTCTTACAGCATTGCAGAAAACATTGTACTTCATAAGACATAAGCTTGTTTCAGTTTGGCAAGATTTGCACTGAATACTGAATGAAACAGCTTTATCTAATAGAGAGAAAAGCTTTTGAGCAGATTTGGGCTTGATTTCACTTCATTTCAACAGAAACACTATTTCAGCATTACTGGACTCAGAAAGCTGTAAACTGACAATCTTGATCATTGAAGTCCTAATATAAGTCTTTGTGCATATAACTTCTAACACATTAAAAGCTGTCTTACAGCATTGCAGAAAACATTGTACTTCATAAGACATAAGCTTGTTTCAGTTTGGCAAGATTTGCACTGAATACTGAATGAAACAGCTTTATCTAATAGAGAGAAAAGCTTTTGAGCAGATTTGGGCTTGATTTCACTTCATTTCAACAGAAACACTAAGCATTACTGGACTCAGAAAGCTGTAAACTGACAATCTTGATCATTGAAGTCCTAACATAAGTTTTTGTGCATATAACTTCTAACACATTAAAAACTGTCTTACAGCATTGCAGAAAACATTGTACTTCATAAGGCATAAGCTTGTTTCAGTTTGGCAAGATTTGCACTGAATACTGAATGAAACAGCTTTATCTAATAGAGAGAAAAGCTTTTGAGCAGATTTGGGCTTGATTTCACTTCATTTCAACAGAAACACTATTTCAGCATTACTGGACTCAGAAAGCTGTAAACTGACAATCTTGATCATTGAAGTCCTAACATTAGTTTTTGTGCATATAACTTCTAACACATTAAAAACTGTCTTACAGCATTGCAAAAAACATTGTACTTCATAAGACATAAGCTTGTTTCAGTTTGGCAAGATTTGCACTGAATACTGAATGAAACAGCTTTATCTAATAGAGAGAAAAGCTTTTGAGCAGACTTGGACTTGATTTCACTTCATTTCAACAGAAACACTATTTCAGCATTACTGGACTCAGAAAGCTGTAAACTGACAATCTTGATCATTGAAGTCCTAAACATTAGTTTTTGTGCATATAACTTCTAACACATTAAAATCTGTCTTACAGCATTGCAGAAAACATTGTACTTCATAAGGCATAAGCTTGTTTCAGTTTGGCAAGATTTGCACTGAATACTGAATGAAACAGCTTTATCTAATAGAGAGAAAAGCTTTTCAGCAGATTTGGGCTTGATTTCACTTCATTTGAACAGAAACACTATTTCAACATTACTGGACTCAGAAAGCTGTAAACTGACAATCTTGATCATTGCAGTCCTAACATTAGTTTTTGTGCATATAACTTCTAACACATTAAAAACTGTCTTATAGCATTGCAGAAAACATTGTACTTCATAAGGCATAAGCTTGTTTCAGTTTGGCAAGATTTGCACTGAATATTGAATGAAACAGCTTTCTCTAATAGAGAGAAAAGCTTTTGAGCAGATTTGGGCTTGATTTCACTTCATTTGAACAGAAACACTATTTCAACATTACTGGACTCAGAAAGCTGTAAACTGCCAATCTTGATCATTGAAGTTCTAACATTAGTTTTTGTGTATATAACTTCTAACACATTAAAAACTGTCTTACAGCATTGCAAAAAACATTTCATTTCATAAGACATAAGCTTGTTTCAGTTTGGCAAGATTTGCACTGAATACTCAATGAAACCGCATTCTCTATTAGAGAGAAAAGCTTTTGAGCAGATTTGGGCTTGATTTCACTTCATTTGAACAGAAACACTATTTCAACATTACTGGACTCAGAAAGCTGTAAACTGACAATCTTGATCATTGCAGTCCTAACATTAGTTTTTGTGCATATAACTTCTAACACATTAAAAACTGTCTTATAGCATTGCAGAAAACATTGTACTTCATAAGGCATAAGCTTGTTTCAGTTTGGCAAGATTTGCACTGAATATTGAATGAAACAGCTTTCTCTAATAGAGAGAAAAGCTTTTGAGCAGATTTGGGCTTGATTTCACTTCATTTGAACAGAAAAACTATTTCAACATTACTGGACTCAGAAAGCTGTAAACTGCCAATCTTGATCATTGAAGTTCTAACATTAGTTTTTGTGTATATAACTTCTAACACATTAAAAACTGTCTTACAGCATTGCAAAAAACATTTCATTTCATAAGACATAAGCTTGTTTCAGTTTGGCAAGATTTGCACTGAATACTCAATGAAACCGCATTCTCTATTAGAGAGAAAAGCTTTTGAGCAGATTTGGGCTTGATTTCACTTCATTTGAACAGAAACACTATTTCAGCATTACTGGACTCAGAAAGCTGTAAACTGACAATCTTGATCATTGAAGTCCTAACATAAGTTTTTGTGCATATAACTTCTAACACATTAAAAACTGTCTTACAGCATTGCAGAAAACATTGTACTTCATAAGGCATAAGCTTGTTTCAGTTTGGCAAGATTTGCACTGAATACTGAATGAAACAGCTTTATCTAATAGAGAGAAAAGCTTTTGAGCAGATTTGGGCTTGATTTCACTTCATTTCAACAGAAACACTATTTCAGCATTACTGGACTCAGAAAGCTGTAAACTGACAATCTTGATCATTGAAGTCCTAACATTAGTTTTTGTGCATATAACTTCTAACACATTAAAAACTGTCTTACAGCATTGCAAAAAACATTGTACTTCATAAGACATAAGCTTGTTTCAGTTTGGCAAGATTTGCACTGAATACTGAATGAAACAGCTTTATCTAATAGAGAGAAAAGCTTTTGAGCAGACTTGGGCTTGATTTCACTTCATTTCAACAGAAACACTATTTCAGCATTACTGGACTCAGAAAGCTGTAAACTGACAATCTTGATCATTGAAGTCCTAAACATTAGTTTTTGTGCATATAACTTCTAACACATTAAAATCTGTCTTACAGCATTGCAGAAAACATTGTACTTCATAAGGCATAAGCTTGTTTCAGTTTGGCAAGATTTGCACTGAATACTGAATGAAACAGCTTTATCTAATAGAGAGAAAAGCTTTTGAGCAGATTTGGGCTTGATTTCACTTCATTTCAACAGAAACACTATTTCAGCATTACTGGACTCAGAAAGCTGTAAACTGACAATCTTGATCATTGAAGTCCTAATATAAGTCTTTGTGCATATAACTTCTAACACATTAAAAGCTGTCTTACAGCATTGCAGAAAACATTGTACTTCATAAGACATAAGCTTGTTTCAGTTTGGCAAGATTTGCACTGAATACTGAATGAAACAGCTTTATCTAATAGAGAGAAAAGCTTTTGAGCAGATTTGGGCTTGATTTCACTTCATTTCAACAGAAACACTATTTAAGCATTACTGGACTCAGAAAGCTGTAAACTGACAATCTTGATCATTGAAGTCCTAACATTAGTTTTTGTGCATATAACTTCTAACACATTAAAAACTGTCTTACAGCATTGCAGAAAACATTGTACTTCATAAGACATAAGCTTGTTTCAGTTTGGCAAGATTTGCACTGAATACTGAATGAAACAGCTTTATCTAATAGAGAGAAAAGCTTTTGAGCAGACTTGGGCTTGATTTCACTTCATTTCAACAGAAACACTATTTCAGCATTACTGGACTCAGAAAGCTGTAAACTGACAATCTTGATCATTGAAGTCCTAAACATTAGTTTTTGTGCATATAACTTCTAACACATTAAAATCTGTCTTACAGCATTGCAGAAAACATTGTACTTCATAAGACATAAGCTTGTTTCAGTTTGGCAAGATTTGCACTGAATACTGAATGAAACAGCTTTATCTAATAGAGAGAAAAGCTTTTGAGCAGATTTGGGCTTGATTTCACTTCATTTCAACAGAAACACTATTTCAGCATTACTGGACTCAGAAAGCTGTAAACTGACAATCTTGATCATTGAAGTCCTAATATAAGTCTTTGTGCATATAACTTCTAACACATTAAAAGCTGTCTTACAGCATTGCAGAAAACATTGTACTTCATAAGACATAAGCTTGTTTCAGTTTGGCAAGATTTGCACTGAATACTGAATGAAACAGCTTTATCTAATAGAGAGAAAAGCTTTTGAGCAGATTTGGGCTTGATTTCACTTCATTTCAACAGAAACACTATTTAAGCATTACTGGACTCAGAAAGCTGTAAACTGACAATCTTGATCATTGAAGTCCTAACATAAGTCTTTGTGCATATAACTTCTAACACATTAAAAGCTGTCTTACAGCATTGCAGAAAACATTGTACTTCATAAGACATAAGCTTGTTTCAGTTTGGCAAGATTTGCACTGAATACTGAATGAAACAGCTTTATCTAATAGAGAGAAAAGCTTTTGAGCAGATTTGGGCTTGATTTCACTTCATTTCAACAGAAACACTATTTAAGCATTACTGGACTCAGAAAGCTGTAAACTGACAATCTTGATCATTGAAGTCCTAACATTAGTTTTTGTGCATATAACTTCTAACACATTAAAAACTGTCTTACAGCATTGCAGAAAACATTGTACTTCATAAGACATAAGCTTGTTTCAGTTTGGCAAGATTTGCACTGAATACTGAATAAAACAGCTTTATCTAATAGAGAGAAAAGCTTTTGAGCAGATTTGGGCTTGATTTCACTTCATTTGAACAGAAACACTATTTCAACATTACTGGACTCAGAAAGCTGTAAACTGACAATCTTGATCATTGCAGTCCTAACATTAGTTTTTGTGCATATAACTTCTAACACATTAAAAACTGTCTTATAGCATTGCAGAAAACATTGTACTTCATAAGGCATAAGCTTGTTTCAGTTTGGCAAGATTTGCACTGAATATTGAATGAAACAGCTTTCTCTAATAGAGAGAAAAGCTTTTGAGCAGATTTGGGCTTGATTTCACTTCATTTGAACAGAAACACTATTTCAACATTACTGGACTCAGAAAGCTGTAAACTGCCAATCTTGATCATTGAAGTTCTAACATTAGTTTTTGTGTATATAACTTCTAACACATTAAAAACTGTCTTACAGCATTGCAAAAAACATTTCATTTCATAAGACATAAGCTTGTTTCAGTTTGGCAAGATTTGCACTGAATACTCAATGAAACCGCATTCTCTATTAGAGAGAAAAGCTTTTGAGCAGATTTGGGCTTGATTTCACTTCATTTGAACAGAAACACTATTTCAGCATTACTGGACTCAGAAAGCTGTAAACTGACAATCTTGATCATTGAAGTCCTAACATAAGTTTTTGTGCATATAACTTCTAACACATTAAAAACTGTCTTACAGCATTGCAGAAAACATTGTACTTCATAAGGCATAAGCTTGTTTCAGTTTGGCAAGATTTGCACTGAATACTGAATGAAACAGCTTTATCTAATAGAGAGAAAAGCTTTTGAGCAGATTTGGGCTTGATTTCACTTCATTTCAACAGAAACACTATTTCAGCATTACTGGACTCAGAAAGCTGTAAACTGACAATCTTGATCATTGAAGTCCTAACATAAGTTTTTGTGCATATAACTTCTAACACATTAAAAACTGTCTTACAGCATTGCAGAAAACATTGTACTTCATAAGACATAAGCTTGTTTCAGTTTGGCAAGATTTGCACTGAATACTGAATGAAACAGCTTTATCTAATAGAGAGAAAAGCTTTTGAGCAGATTTGGGCTTGATTTCACTTCATTTCAACAGAAACACTATTTAAGCATTACTGGACTCAGAAAGCTGTAAACTGACAATCTTGATCATTGAAGTCCTAACATTAGTTTTTGTGCATATAACTTCTAACACATTAAAAACTGTCTTACAGCATTGCAGAAAACATTGTACTTCATAAGACATAAGCTTGTTTCAGTTTGGCAAGATTTGCACTGAATACTGAATGAAACAGCTTTATCTAATAGAGAGAAAAGCTTTTGAGCAGATTTGGGCTTGATTTCACTTCATTTCAACAGAAACACTATTTCAGCATTACTGGACTCAGAAAGCTGTAAACTGACAATCTTGATCATTGAAGTCCTTACATAAGTTTTTTTGCATATAACTTCTAACACATTAAAAACTGTCTTACAGCATTGCAGAAAACATTGTACTTCATAAGGCATAAGCTTGTTTCAGTTTGGCAAGATTTGCACTGAATACTGAATGAAACAGCTTTATCTAATAGAGAGAAAAGCTTTTGAGCAGATTTGGGCTTGATTTCACTTCATTTCAACAGAAACACTATTTCAGCATTACTGGACTCAGAAAGCTGTAAACTGACAATCTTGATCATTGAAGTCCTAACATAAGTTTTTGTGCATATAACTTCTAACACATTAAAAGCTGTCTTACAGCATTGCAGAAAACATTGTACTTCATAAGACATAAGCTTGTTTCAGTTTGGCAAGATTTGCACTGAATACTGAATGAAACAGCTTTATCTAATAGAGAGAAAAGCTTTTGAGCAGATTTGGGCTTGATTTCACTTCATTTCAACAGAAACACTATTTAAGCATTACTGGACTCAGAAAGCTGTAAACTGACAATCTTGATCATTGAAGTCCTAACATTAGTTTTTGTGCATATAACTTCTAACACATTAAAAACTGTCTTACAGCATTGCAGAAAACATTGTACTTCATAAGACATAAGCTTGTTTCAGTTTGGCAAGATTTGCACTGAATACTGAATGAAACAGCTTTATCTAATAGAGAGAAAAGCTTTTGAGCAGATTTGGGCTTGATTTCACTTCATTTCAACAGAAACACTATTTCAGCATTACTGGACTCAGAAAGCTGTAAACTGACAATCTTGATCATTGAAGTCCTAACATAAGTTTTTGTGCATATAACTTCTAACACATTAAAAACTGTCTTACAGCATTGCAGAAAACATTGTACTTCATAAGACATAAGCTTGTTTCAGTTTGGCAAGATTTGCACTGAATACTGAATGAAACAGCTTTATCTAATAGAGAGAAAAGCTTTTGAGCAGATTTGGGCTTGATTTCACTTCATTTCAACAGAAACACTATTTCAGCATTACTGGACTCAGAAAGCTGTAAACTGACAATCTTGATCATTGAAGTCCTAACATTAGTTTTTGTGCATATAACTTCTAACACATTAAAAACTGTCTTACAGCATTGCAGAAAACATTGTACTTCATAAGACATAAGCTTGTTTCAGTTTGGCAAGATTTGCACTGAATACTGAATGAAACAGCTTTATCTAATAGAGAGAAAAGCTTTTGAGCAGATTTGGGCTTGATTTCACTTCATTTCAACAGAAACACTATTTCAGCATTACTGGATTCAGAAAGCTGTAAACTGACAATCTTGATCATTGAAGTCCTAACATAAGTTTTTGTGAATATAACTTCTAACACATTAAAAACTGTCTTACAGCATTGCAGAAAACATTGTACTTCATAAGGCATAAGCTTGTTTCAGTTTGGCAAGATTTGCACTGAATATTGAATGAAACCGCTTTCTCTAATAGAGAGAAAAGCTTTTGAGCAGATTTGGGCTTGATTTCACTTCATTTCAACAGAAACACTTTTTCAGCATTACTGGACTCAGAAAGCTGTAAACTGACAATCTTGATCATTGAAGTCCTAACATAAGATTTTGTGCATATAACTTCTAACACATTAAAAACTGTCTTACAGCATTGCAGAAAACATTGTACTTCATAAGACATAAGCTTGTTTCAGTTTGGCAAGATTTGCACTGAATATTGAATGAAACAGCTTTCTCTAATAGAGAGAAAAGCTTTTGAGCAGATTTGGGCTTGATTTCACTTCATTTGAACAGAAACACTATTTCAACATTACTGGACTCAGAAAGCTGTAAACTGACAATCTTGATCATTGAAGTCCTAAACATTAGTTTTTGTGCATATAACTTCTAACACATTAAAATCTGTCTTACAGCATTGCAGAAAACATTGTACTTCATAAGACATAAGCTTGTTTCAGTTTGGCAAGATTTGCACTGAATACTGAATGAAACAGCTTTATCTAATAGAGAGAAAAGCTTTTGAGCAGATTTGGGCTTGATTTCACTTCATTTCAACAGAAACACTATTTCAGCATTACTGGACTCAGAAAGCTGTAAACTGACAATCTTGATCATTGAAGTCCTAATATAAGTCTTTGTGCATATAACTTCTAACACATTAAAAGCTGTCTTACAGCATTGCAGAAAACATTGTACTTCATAAGACATAAGCTTGTTTCAGTTTGGCAAGATTTGCACTGAATACTGAATGAAACAGCTTTATCTAATAGAGAGAAAAGCTTTTGAGCAGATTTGGGCTTGATTTCACTTCATTTCAACAGAAACACTAAGCATTACTGGACTCAGAAAGCTGTAAACTGACAATCTTGATCATTGAAGTCCTAACATAAGTTTTTGTGCATATAACTTCTAACACATTAAAAACTGTCTTACAGCATTGCAGAAAACATTGTACTTCATAAGGCATAAGCTTGTTTCAGTTTGGCAAGATTTGCACTGAATACTGAATGAAACAGCTTTATCTAATAGAGAGAAAAGCTTTTGAGCAGATTTGGGCTTGATTTCACTTCATTTCAACAGAAACACTATTTCAGCATTACTGGACTCAGAAAGCTGTAAACTGACAATCTTGATCATTGAAGTCCTAACATTAGTTTTTGTGCATATAACTTCTAACACATTAAAAACTGTCTTACAGCATTGCAAAAAACATTGTACTTCATAAGACATAAGCTTGTTTCAGTTTGGCAAGATTTGCACTGAATACTGAATGAAACAGCTTTATCTAATAGAGAGAAAAGCTTTTGAGCAGACTTGGACTTGATTTCACTTCATTTCAACAGAAACACTATTTCAGCATTACTGGACTCAGAAAGCTGTAAACTGACAATCTTGATCATTGAAGTCCTAAACATTAGTTTTTGTGCATATAACTTCTAACACATTAAAATCTGTCTTACAGCATTGCAGAAAACATTGTACTTCATAAGGCATAAGCTTGTTTCAGTTTGGCAAGATTTGCACTGAATACTGAATGAAACAGCTTTATCTAATAGAGAGAAAAGCTTTTCAGCAGATTTGGGCTTGATTTCACTTCATTTGAACAGAAACACTATTTCAACATTACTGGACTCAGAAAGCTGTAAACTGACAATCTTGATCATTGCAGTCCTAACATTAGTTTTTGTGCATATAACTTCTAACACATTAAAAACTGTCTTATAGCATTGCAGAAAACATTGTACTTCATAAGGCATAAGCTTGTTTCAGTTTGGCAAGATTTGCACTGAATATTGAATGAAACAGCTTTCTCTAATAGAGAGAAAAGCTTTTGAGCAGATTTGGGCTTGATTTCACTTCATTTGAACAGAAACACTATTTCAACATTACTGGACTCAGAAAGCTGTAAACTGCCAATCTTGATCATTGAAGTTCTAACATTAGTTTTTGTGTATATAACTTCTAACACATTAAAAACTGTCTTACAGCATTGCAAAAAACATTTCATTTCATAAGACATAAGCTTGTTTCAGTTTGGCAAGATTTGCACTGAATACTCAATGAAACCGCATTCTCTATTAGAGAGAAAAGCTTTTGAGCAGATTTGGGCTTGATTTCACTTCATTTGAACAGAAACACTATTTCAACATTACTGGACTCAGAAAGCTGTAAACTGACAATCTTGATCATTGCAGTCCTAACATTAGTTTTTGTGCATATAACTTCTAACACATTAAAAACTGTCTTATAGCATTGCAGAAAACATTGTACTTCATAAGGCATAAGCTTGTTTCAGTTTGGCAAGATTTGCACTGAATATTGAATGAAACAGCTTTCTCTAATAGAGAGAAAAGCTTTTGAGCAGATTTGGGCTTGATTTCACTTCATTTGAACAGAAAAACTATTTCAACATTACTGGACTCAGAAAGCTGTAAACTGCCAATCTTGATCATTGAAGTTCTAACATTAGTTTTTGTGTATATAACTTCTAACACATTAAAAACTGTCTTACAGCATTGCAAAAAACATTTCATTTCATAAGACATAAGCTTGTTTCAGTTTGGCAAGATTTGCACTGAATACTCAATGAAACCGCATTCTCTATTAGAGAGAAAAGCTTTTGAGCAGATTTGGGCTTGATTTCACTTCATTTGAACAGAAACACTATTTCAGCATTACTGGACTCAGAAAGCTGTAAACTGACAATCTTGATCATTGAAGTCCTAACATAAGTTTTTGTGCATATAACTTCTAACACATTAAAAACTGTCTTACAGCATTGCAGAAAACATTGTACTTCATAAGGCATAAGCTTGTTTCAGTTTGGCAAGATTTGCACTGAATACTGAATGAAACAGCTTTATCTAATAGAGAGAAAAGCTTTTGAGCAGATTTGGGCTTGATTTCACTTCATTTCAACAGAAACACTATTTCAGCATTACTGGACTCAGAAAGCTGTAAACTGACAATCTTGATCATTGAAGTCCTAACATTAGTTTTTGTGCATATAACTTCTAACACATTAAAAACTGTCTTACAGCATTGCAAAAAACATTGTACTTCATAAGACATAAGCTTGTTTCAGTTTGGCAAGATTTGCACTGAATACTGAATGAAACAGCTTTATCTAATAGAGAGAAAAGCTTTTGAGCAGACTTGGGCTTGATTTCACTTCATTTCAACAGAAACACTATTTCAGCATTACTGGACTCAGAAAGCTGTAAACTGACAATCTTGATCATTGAAGTCCTAAACATTAGTTTTTGTGCATATAACTTCTAACACATTAAAATCTGTCTTACAGCATTGCAGAAAACATTGTACTTCATAAGGCATAAGCTTGTTTCAGTTTGGCAAGATTTGCACTGAATACTGAATGAAACAGCTTTATCTAATAGAGAGAAAAGCTTTTGAGCAGATTTGGGCTTGATTTCACTTCATTTCAACAGAAACACTATTTCAGCATTACTGGACTCAGAAAGCTGTAAACTGACAATCTTGATCATTGAAGTCCTAATATAAGTCTTTGTGCATATAACTTCTAACACATTAAAAGCTGTCTTACAGCATTGCAGAAAACATTGTACTTCATAAGACATAAGCTTGTTTCAGTTTGGCAAGATTTGCACTGAATACTGAATGAAACAGCTTTATCTAATAGAGAGAAAAGCTTTTGAGCAGATTTGGGCTTGATTTCACTTCATTTCAACAGAAACACTATTTAAGCATTACTGGACTCAGAAAGCTGTAAACTGACAATCTTGATCATTGAAGTCCTAACATTAGTTTTTGTGCATATAACTTCTAACACATTAAAAACTGTCTTACAGCATTGCAGAAAACATTGTACTTCATAAGACATAAGCTTGTTTCAGTTTGGCAAGATTTGCACTGAATACTGAATGAAACAGCTTTATCTAATAGAGAGAAAAGCTTTTGAGCAGACTTGGGCTTGATTTCACTTCATTTCAACAGAAACACTATTTCAGCATTACTGGACTCAGAAAGCTGTAAACTGACAATCTTGATCATTGAAGTCCTAAACATTAGTTTTTGTGCATATAACTTCTAACACATTAAAATCTGTCTTACAGCATTGCAGAAAACATTGTACTTCATAAGACATAAGCTTGTTTCAGTTTGGCAAGATTTGCACTGAATACTGAATGAAACAGCTTTATCTAATAGAGAGAAAAGCTTTTGAGCAGATTTGGGCTTGATTTCACTTCATTTCAACAGAAACACTATTTCAGCATTACTGGACTCAGAAAGCTGTAAACTGACAATCTTGATCATTGAAGTCCTAATATAAGTCTTTGTGCATATAACTTCTAACACATTAAAAGCTGTCTTACAGCATTGCAGAAAACATTGTACTTCATAAGACATAAGCTTGTTTCAGTTTGGCAAGATTTGCACTGAATACTGAATGAAACAGCTTTATCTAATAGAGAGAAAAGCTTTTGAGCAGATTTGGGCTTGATTTCACTTCATTTCAACAGAAACACTATTTAAGCATTACTGGACTCAGAAAGCTGTAAACTGACAATCTTGATCATTGAAGTCCTAACATAAGTCTTTGTGCATATAACTTCTAACACATTAAAAGCTGTCTTACAGCATTGCAGAAAACATTGTACTTCATAAGACATAAGCTTGTTTCAGTTTGGCAAGATTTGCACTGAATACTGAATGAAACAGCTTTATCTAATAGAGAGAAAAGCTTTTGAGCAGATTTGGGCTTGATTTCACTTCATTTCAACAGAAACACTATTTAAGCATTACTGGACTCAGAAAGCTGTAAACTGACAATCTTGATCATTGAAGTCCTAACATTAGTTTTTGTGCATATAACTTCTAACACATTAAAAACTGTCTTACAGCATTGCAGAAAACATTGTACATCATAAGACATAAGCTTGTTTCAGTTTGGCAAGATTTGCACTGAATACTGAATAAAACAGCTTTATCTAATAGAGAGAAAAGCTTTTGAGCAGATTTGGGCTTGATTTCACTTCATTTGAACAGAAACACTATTTCAACATTACTGGACTCAGAAAGCTGTAAACTGACAATCTTGATCATTGCAGTCCTAACATTAGTTTTTGTGCATATAACTTCTAACACATTAAAAACTGTCTTATAGCATTGCAGAAAACATTGTACTTCATAAGGCATAAGCTTGTTTCAGTTTGGCAAGATTTGCACTGAATATTGAATGAAACAGCTTTCTCTAATAGAGAGAAAAGCTTTTGAGCAGATTTGGGCTTGATTTCACTTCATTTGAACAGAAACACTATTTCAACATTACTGGACTCAGAAAGCTGTAAACTGCCAATCTTGATCATTGAAGTTCTAACATTAGTTTTTGTGTATATAACTTCTAACACATTAAAAACTGTCTTACAGCATTGCAAAAAACATTTCATTTCATAAGACATAAGCTTGTTTCAGTTTGGCAAGATTTGCACTGAATACTCAATGAAACCGCATTCTCTATTAGAGAGAAAAGCTTTTGAGCAGATTTGGGCTTGATTTCACTTCATTTGAACAGAAACACTATTTCAGCATTACTGGACTCAGAAAGCTGTAAACTGACAATCTTGATCATTGAAGTCCTAACATAAGTTTTTGTGCATATAACTTCTAACACATTAAAAACTGTCTTACAGCATTGCAGAAAACATTGTACTTCATAAGGCATAAGCTTGTTTCAGTTTGGCAAGATTTGCACTGAATACTGAATGAAACAGCTTTATCTAATAGAGAGAAAAGCTTTTGAGCAGATTTGGGCTTGATTTCACTTCATTTCAACAGAAACACTATTTCAGCATTACTGGACTCAGAAAGCTGTAAACTGACAATCTTGATCATTGAAGTCCTAACATAAGTTTTTGTGCATATAACTTCTAACACATTAAAAACTGTCTTACAGCATTGCAGAAAACATTGTACTTCATAAGACATAAGCTTGTTTCAGTTTGGCAAGATTTGCACTGAATACTGAATGAAACAGCTTTATCTAATAGAGAGAAAAGCTTTTGAGCAGATTTGGGCTTGATTTCACTTCATTTCAACAGAAACACTATTTAAGCATTACTGGACTCAGAAAGCTGTAAACTGACAATCTTGATCATTGAAGTCCTAACATTAGTTTTTGTGCATATAACTTCTAACACATTAAAAACTGTCTTACAGCATTGCAGAAAACATTGTACTTCATAAGACATAAGCTTGTTTCAGTTTGGCAAGATTTGCACTGAATACTGAATGAAACAGCTTTATCTAATAGAGAGAAAAGCTTTTGAGCAGATTTGGGCTTGATTTCACTTCATTTCAACAGAAACACTATTTCAGCATTACTGGACTCAGAAAGCTGTAAACTGACAATCTTGATCATTGAAGTCCTTACATAAGTTTTTTTGCATATAACTTCTAACACATTAAAAACTGTCTTACAGCATTGCAGAAAACATTGTACTTCATAAGGCATAAGCTTGTTTCAGTTTGGCAAGATTTGCACTGAATACTGAATGAAACAGCTTTATCTAATAGAGAGAAAAGCTTTTGAGCAGATTTGGGCTTGATTTCACTTCATTTCAACAGAAACACTATTTCAGCATTACTGGACTCAGAAAGCTGTAAACTGACAATCTTGATCATTGAAGTCCTAACATAAGTTTTTGTGCATATAACTTCTAACACATTAAAAGCTGTCTTACAGCATTGCAGAAAACATTGTACTTCATAAGACATAAGCTTGTTTCAGTTTGGCAAGATTTGCACTGAATACTGAATGAAACAGCTTTATCTAATAGAGAGAAAAGCTTTTGAGCAGATTTGGGCTTGATTTCACTTCATTTCAACAGAAACACTATTTAAGCATTACTGGACTCAGAAAGCTGTAAACTGACAATCTTGATCATTGAAGTCCTAACATTAGTTTTTGTGCATATAACTTCTAACACATTAAAAACTGTCTTACAGCATTGCAGAAAACATTGTACTTCATAAGACATAAGCTTGTTTCAGTTTGGCAAGATTTGCACTGAATACTGAATGAAACAGCTTTATCTAATAGAGAGAAAAGCTTTTGAGCAGATTTGGGCTTGATTTCACTTCATTTCAACAGAAACACTATTTCAGCATTACTGGACTCAGAAAGCTGTAAACTGACAATCTTGATCATTGAAGTCCTAACATTAGTTTTTGTGCATATAACTTCTAACACATTAAAAACTGTCTTACAGCATTTCAGAAAACATTGTACTTCATAAGACATAAGCTTGTTTCAGTTTGGCAAGATTTGCACTGAATACTGAATGAAACAGCTTTATCTAATAGAGAGAAAAGCTTTTGAGCAGATTTGGGCTTGATTTCACTTCATTTCAACAGAAACACTATTTCAGCATTACTGGACTCAGAAAGCTGTAAACTGACAATCTTGATCATTGAAGTCCTAACATAAGTTTTTGTGAATATAACTTCTAACACATTAAAAACTGTCTTACAGCATTGCAGAAAACATTGTACTTCATAAGGCATAAGCTTGTTTCAGTTTGGCAAGATTTGCACTGAATATTGAATGAAACCGCTTTCTCTAATAGAGAGAAAAGCTTTTGAGCAGATTTGGGCTTGATTTCACTTCATTTCAACAGAAACACTATTTCAGCATTACTGGACTCAGAAAGCTGTAAACTGACAATCTTGATCATTGAAGTCCTAACATAAGATTTTGTGCATATAACTTCTAACACATTAAAAACTGTCTTACAGCATTGCAGAAAACATTGTACTTCATAAGACATAAGCTTGTTTCAGTTTGGCAAGATTTGCACTGAATATTGAATGAAACAGCTTTCTCTAATAGAGAGAAAAGCTTTTGAGCAGATTTGGGCTTGATTTCACTTCATTTGAACAGAAACACTATTTCAACATTACTGGACTCAGAAAGCTGTAAACTGACAATCTTGATCATTGAAGTCCTAAACATTAGTTTTTGTGCATATAACTTCTAACACATTAAAATCTGTCTTACAGCATTGCAGAAAACATTGTACTTCATAAGACATAAGCTTGTTTCAGTTTGGCAAGATTTGCACTGAATACTGAATGAAACAGCTTTATCTAATAGAGAGAAAAGCTTTTGAGCAGATTTGGGCTTGATTTCACTTCATTTCAACAGAAACACTATTTCAGCATTACTGGACTCAGAAAGCTGTAAACTGACAATCTTGATCATTGAAGTCCTAACATTAGTTTTTGTGCATATAACTTCTAACACATTAAAAACTGTCTTACAGCATTGCAAAAAACATTGTACTTCATAAGACATAAGCTTGTTTCAGTTTGGCAAGATTTGCACTGAATACTGAATGAAACAGCTTTATCTAATAGAGAGAAAAGCTTTTGAGCAGACTTGGACTTGATTTCACTTCATTTCAACAGAAACACTATTTCAGCATTACTGGACTCAGAAAGCTGTAAACTGACAATCTTGATCATTGAAGTCCTAAACATTAGTTTTTGTGCATATAACTTCTAACACATTAAAATCTGTCTTACAGCATTGCAGAAAACATTGTACTTCATAAGGCATAAGCTTGTTTCAGTTTGGCAAGATTTGCACTGAATACTGAATGAAACAGCTTTATCTAATAGAGAGAAAAGCTTTTCAGCAGATTTGGGCTTGATTTCACTTCATTTGAACAGAAACACTATTTCAACATTACTGGACTCAGAAAGCTGTAAACTGACAATCTTGATCATTGCAGTCCTAACATTAGTTTTTGTGCATATAACTTCTAACACATTAAAAACTGTCTTATAGCATTGCAGAAAACATTGTACTTCATAAGGCATAAGCTTGTTTCAGTTTGGCAAGATTTGCACTGAATATTGAATGAAACAGCTTTCTCTAATAGAGAGAAAAGCTTTTGAGCAGATTTGGGCTTGATTTCACTTCATTTGAACAGAAACACTATTTCAACATTACTGGACTCAGAAAGCTGTAAACTGCCAATCTTGATCATTGAAGTTCTAACATTAGTTTTTGTGTATATAACTTCTAACACATTAAAAACTGTCTTACAGCATTGCAAAAAACATTTCATTTCATAAGACATAAGCTTGTTTCAGTTTGGCAAGATTTGCACTGAATACTCAATGAAACCGCATTCTCTATTAGAGAGAAAAGCTTTTGAGCAGATTTGGGCTTGATTTCACTTCATTTGAACAGAAACACTATTTCAACATTACTGGACTCAGAAAGCTGTAAACTGACAATCTTGATCATTGCAGTCCTAACATTAGTTTTTGTGCATATAACTTCTAACACATTAAAAACTGTCTTATAGCATTGCAGAAAACATTGTACTTCATAAGGCATAAGCTTGTTTCAGTTTGGCAAGATTTGCACTGAATATTGAATGAAACAGCTTTCTCTAATAGAGAGAAAAGCTTTTGAGCAGATTTGGGCTTGATTTCACTTCATTTGAACAGAAACACTATTTCAACATTACTGGACTCAGAAAGCTGTAAACTGCCAATCTTGATCATTGAAGTTCTAACATTAGTTTTTGTGTATATAACTTCTAACACATTAAAAACTGTCTTACAGCATTGCAAAAAACATTTCATTTCATAAGACATAAGCTTGTTTCAGTTTGGCAAGATTTGCACTGAATACTCAATGAAACCGCATTCTCTATTAGAGAGAAAAGCTTTTGAGCAGATTTGGGCTTGATTTCACATCATTTGAACAGAAACACTATTTCAGCATTACTGGACTCAGAAAGCTGTAAACTGACAATCTTGATCATTGAAGTCCTAACATAAGTTTTTGTGCATATAACTTCTAACACATTAAAAACTGTCTTACAGCATTGCAGAAAACATTGTACTTCATAAGGCATAAGCTTGTTTCAGTTTGGCAAGATTTGCACTGAATACTGAATGAAACAGCTTTATCTAATAGAGAGAAAAGCTTTTGAGCAGATTTGGGCTTGATTTCACTTCATTTCAACAGAAACACTATTTCAGCATTACTGGACTCAGAAAGCTGTAAACTGACAATCTTGATCATTGAAGTCCTAACATTAGTTTTTGTGCATATAACTTCTAACACATTAAAAACTGTCTTACAGCATTGCAAAAAACATTGTACTTCATAAGACATAAGCTTGTTTCAGTTTGGCAAGATTTGCACTGAATACTGAATGAAACAGCTTTATCTAATAGAGAGAAAAGCTTTTGAGCAGACTTGGGCTTGATTTCACTTCATTTCAACAGAAACACTATTTCAGCATTACTGGACTCAGAAAGCTGTAAACTGACAATCTTGATCATTGAAGTCCTAAACATTAGTTTTTGTGCATATAACTTCTAACACATTAAAATCTGTCTTACAGCATTGCAGAAAACATTGTACTTCATAAGGCATAAGCTTGTTTCAGTTTGGCAAGATTTGCACTGAATACTGAATGAAACAGCTTTATCTAATAGAGAGAAAAGCTTTTGAGCAGATTTGGGCTTGATTTCACTTCATTTCAACAGAAACACTATTTCAGCATTACTGGACTCAGAAAGCTGTAAACTGACAATCTTGATCATTGAAGTCCTAATATAAGTCTTTGTGCATATAACTTCTAACACATTAAAAGCTGTCTTACAGCATTGCAGAAAACATTGTACTTCATAAGACATAAGCTTGTTTCAGTTTGGCAAGATTTGCACTGAATACTGAATGAAACAGCTTTATCTAATAGAGAGAAAAGCTTTTGAGCAGATTTGGGCTTGATTTCACTTCATTTCAACAGAAACACTATTTAAGCATTACTGGACTCAGAAAGCTGTAAACTGACAATCTTGATCATTGAAGTCCTAACATTAGTTTTTGTGCATATAACTTCTAACACATTAAAAACTGTCTTACAGCATTGCAGAAAACATTGTACTTCATAAGACATAAGCTTGTTTCAGTTTGGCAAGATTTGCACTGAATACTGAATGAAACAGCTTTATCTAATAGAGAGAAAAGCTTTTGAGCAGACTTGGGCTTGATTTCACTTCATTTCAACAGAAACACTATTTCAGCATTACTGGACTCAGAAAGCTGTAAACTGACAATCTTGATCATTGAAGTCCTAAACATTAGTTTTTGTGCATATAACTTCTAACACATTAAAATCTGTCTTACAGCATTGCAGAAAACATTGTACTTCATAAGACATAAGCTTGTTTCAGTTTGGCAAGATTTGCACTGAATACTGAATGAAACAGCTTTATCTAATAGAGAGAAAAGCTTTTGAGCAGATTTGGGCTTGATTTCACTTCATTTCAACAGAAACACTATTTCAGCATTACTGGACTCAGAAAGCTGTAAACTGACAATCTTGATCATTGAAGTCCTAATATAAGTCTTTGTGCATATAACTTCTAACACATTAAAAGCTGTCTTACAGCATTGCAGAAAACATTGTACTTCATAAGACATAAGCTTGTTTCAGTTTGGCAAGATTTGCACTGAATACTGAATGAAACAGCTTTATCTAATAGAGAGAAAAGCTTTTGAGCAGATTTGGGCTTGATTTCACTTCATTTCAACAGAAACACTATTTAAGCATTACTGGACTCAGAAAGCTGTAAACTGACAATCTTGATCATTGAAGTCCTAACATAAGTCTTTGTGCATATAACTTCTAACACATTAAAAGCTGTCTTACAGCATTGCAGAAAACATTGTACTTCATAAGACATAAGCTTGTTTCAGTTTGGCAAGATTTGCACTGAATACTGAATGAAACAGCTTTATCTAATAGAGAGAAAAGCTTTTGAGCAGATTTGGGCTTGATTTCACTTCATTTCAACAGAAACACTATTTAAGCATTACTGGACTCAGAAAGCTGTAAACTGACAATCTTGATCATTGAAGTCCTAACATTAGTTTTTGTGCATATAACTTCTAACACATTAAAAACTGTCTTACAGCATTGCAGAAAACATTGTACTTCATAAGACATAAGCTTGTTTCAGTTTGGCAAGATTTGCACTGAATACTGAATAAAACAGCTTTATCTAATAGAGAGAAAAGCTTTTGAGCAGATTTGGGCTTGATTTCACTTCATTTGAACAGAAACACTATTTCAACATTACTGGACTCAGAAAGCTGTAAACTGACAATCTTGATCATTGCAGTCCTAACATTAGTTTTTGTGCATATAACTTCTAACACATTAAAAACTGTCTTATAGCATTGCAGAAAACATTGTACTTCATAAGGCATAAGCTTGTTTCAGTTTGGCAAGATTTGCACTGAATATTGAATGAAACAGCTTTCTCTAATAGAGAGAAAAGCTTTTGAGCAGATTTGGGCTTGATTTCACTTCATTTGAACAGAAACACTATTTCAACATTACTGGACTCAGAAAGCTGTAAACTGCCAATCTTGATCATTGAAGTTCTAACATTAGTTTTTGTGTATATAACTTCTAACACATTAAAAACTGTCTTACAGCATTGCAAAAAACATTTCATTTCATAAGACATAAGCTTGTTTCAGTTTGGCAAGATTTGCACTGAATACTCAATGAAACCGCATTCTCTATTAGAGAGAAAAGCTTTTGAGCAGATTTGGGCTTGATTTCACTTCATTTCAACAGAAACACTATTTCAGCATTACTGGACTCAGAAAGCTGTAAACTGACAATCTTGATCATTGAAGTCCTAACATAAGTTTTTGTGCATATAACTTCTAACACATTAAAAACTGTCTTACAGCATTGCAGAAAACATTGTACTTCATAAGGCATAAGCTTGTTTCAGTTTGGCAAGATTTGCACTGAATACTGAATGAAACAGCTTTATCTAATAGAGAGAAAAGCTTTTGAGCAGATTTGGGCTTGATTTCACTTCATTTCAACAGAAACACTATTTCAGCATTACTGGACTCAGAAAGCTGTAAACTGACAATCTTGATCATTGAAGTCCTAACATAAGTTTTTGTGCATATAACTTCTAACACATTAAAAACTGTCTTACAGCATTGCAGAAAACATTGTACTTCATAAGACATAAGCTTGTTTCAGTTTGGCAAGATTTGCACTGAATACTGAATGAAACAGCTTTATCTAATAGAGAGAAAAGCTTTTGAGCAGATTTGGGCTTGATTTCACTTCATTTCAACAGAAACACTATTTAAGCATTACTGGACTCAGAAAGCTGTAAACTGACAATCTTGATCATTGAAGTCCTAACATTAGTTTTTGTGCATATAACTTCTAACACATTAAAAACTGTCTTACAGCATTGCAGAAAACATTGTACTTCATAAGACATAAGCTTGTTTCAGTTTGGCAAGATTTGCACTGAATACTGAATGAAACAGCTTTATCTAATAGAGAGAAAAGCTTTTGAGCAGATTTGGGCTTGATTTCACTTCATTTCAACAGAAACACTATTTCAGCATTACTGGACTCAGAAAGCTGTAAACTGACAATCTTGATCATTGAAGTCCTTACATAAGTTTTTTTGCATATAACTTCTAACACATTAAAAACTGTCTTACAGCATTGCAGAAAACATTGTACTTCATAAGGCATAAGCTTGTTTCAGTTTGGCAAGATTTGCACTGAATACTGAATGAAACAGCTTTATCTAATAGAGAGAAAAGCTTTTGAGCAGATTTGGGCTTGATTTCACTTCATTTCAACAGAAACACTATTTCAGCATTACTGGACTCAGAAAGCTGTAAACTGACAATCTTGATCATTGAAGTCCTAACATAAGTTTTTGTGCATATAACTTCTAACACATTAAAAGCTGTCTTACAGCATTGCAGAAAACATTGTACTTCATAAGACATAAGCTTGTTTCAGTTTGGCAAGATTTGCACTGAATACTGAATGAAACAGCTTTATCTAATAGAGAGAAAAGCTTTTGAGCAGATTTGGGCTTGATTTCACTTCATTTCAACAGAAACACTATTTAAGCATTACTGGACTCAGAAAGCTGTAAACTGACAATCTTGATCATTGAAGTCCTAACATTAGTTTTTGTGCATATAACTTCTAACACATTAAAAACTGTCTTACAGCATTGCAGAAAACATTGTACTTCATAAGACATAAGCTTGTTTCAGTTTGGCAAGATTTGCACTGAATACTGAATGAAACAGCTTTATCTCATAGAGAGAAAAGCTTTTGAGCAGATTTGGGCTTGATTTCACTTCATTTCAACAGAAACACTATTTCAGCATTACTGGACTCAGAAAGCTGTAAACTGACAATCTTGATCATTGAAGTCCTAACATTAGTTTTTGTGCATATAACTTCTAACACATTAAAAACTGTCTTACAGCATTGCAGAAAACATTGTACTTCATAAGACATAAGCTTGTTTCAGTTTGGCAAGATTTGCACTGAATACTGAATGAAACAGCTTTATCTAATAGAGAGAAAAGCTTTTGAGCAGATTTGGGCTTGATTTCACTTCATTTCAACAGAAACACTATTTCAGCATTACTGGACTCAGAAAGCTGTAAACTGACAATCTTGATCATTGAAGTCCTAACATAAGTTTTTGTGAATATAACTTCTAACACATTAAAAACTGTCTTACAGCATTGCAGAAAACATTGTACTTCATAAGGCATAAGCTTGTTTCAGTTTGGCAAGATTTGCACTGAATATTGAATGAAACCGCTTTCTCTAATAGAGAGAAAAGCTTTTGAGCAGATTTGGGCTTGATTTCACTTCATTTCAACAGAAACACTATTTCAGCATTACTGGACTCAGAAAGCTGTAAACTGACAATCTTGATCATTGAAGTCCTAACATAAGATTTTGTGCATATAACTTCTAACACATTAAAAACTGTCTTACAGCATTGCAGAAAACATTGTACTTCATAAGACATAAGCTTGTTTCAGTTTGGCAAGATTTGCACTGAATATTGAATGAAACAGCTTTCTCTAATAGAGAGAAAAGCTTTTGAGCAGATTTGGGCTTGATTTCACTTCATTTGAACAGAAACACTATTTCAACATTACTGGACTCAGAAAGCTGTAAACTGACAATCTTGATCATTGAAGTCCTAAACATTAGTTTTTGTGCATATAACTTCTAACACATTAAAATCTGTCTTACAGCATTGCAGAAAACATTGTACTTCATAAGACATAAGCTTGTTTCAGTTTGGCAAGATTTGCACTGAATACTGAATGAAACAGCTTTATCTAATAGAGAGAAAAGCTTTTGAGCAGATTTGGGCTTGATTTCACTTCATTTCAACAGAAACACTATTTCAGCATTACTGGACTCAGAAAGCTGTAAACTGACAATCTTGATCATTGAAGTCCTAATATAAGTCTTTGTGCATATAACTTCTAACACATTAAAAGCTGTCTTACAGCATTGCAGAAAACATTGTACTTCATAAGACATAAGCTTGTTTCAGTTTGGCAAGATTTGCACTGAATACTGAATGAAACAGCTTTATCTAATAGAGAGAAAAGCTTTTGAGCAGATTTGGGCTTGATTTCACTTCATTTCAACAGAAACACTATTTAAGCATTACTGGACTCAGAAAGCTGTAAACTGACAATCTTGATCATTGAAGTCCTAACATAAGTTTTTGTGCATATAACTTCTAACACATTAAAAACTGTCTTACAGCATTGCAGAAAACATTGTACTTCATAAGGCATAAGCTTGTTTCAGTTTGGCAAGATTTGCACTGAATACTGAATGAAACAGCTTTATCTAATAGAGAGAAAAGCTTTTGAGCAGATTTGGGCTTGATTTCACTTCATTTCAACAGAAACACTATTTCAGCATTACTGGACTCAGAAAGCTGTAAACTGACAATCTTGATCATTGAAGTCCTAACATTAGTTTTTGTGCATATAACTTCTAACACATTAAAAACTGTCTTACAGCATTGCAAAAAACATTGTACTTCATAAGACATAAGCTTGTTTCAGTTTGGCAAGATTTGCACTGAATACTGAATGAAACAGCTTTATCTAATAGAGAGAAAAGCTTTTGAGCAGACTTGGACTTGATTTCACTTCATTTCAACAGAAACACTATTTCAGCATTACTGGACTCAGAAAGCTGTAAACTGACAATCTTGATCATTGAAGTCCTAAACATTAGTTTTTGTGCATATAACTTCTAACACATTCAAATCTGTCTTACAGCATTGCAGAAAACATTGTACTTCATAAGGCATAAGCTTGTTTCAGTTTGGCAAGATTTGCACTGAATACTGAATGAAACAGCTTTATCTAATAGAGAGAAAAGCTTTTCAGCAGATTTGGGCTTGATTTCACTTCATTTGAACAGAAACACTATTTCAACATTACTGGACTCAGAAAGCTGTAAACTGACAATCTTGATCATTGCAGTCCTAACATTAGTTTTTGTGCATATAACTTCTAACACATTAAAAACTGTCTTATAGCATTGCAGAAAACATTGTACTTCATAAGGCATAAGCTTGTTTCAGTTTGGCAAGATTTGCACTGAATATTGAATGAAACAGCTTTCTCTAATAGAGAGAAAAGCTTTTGAGCAGATTTGGGCTTGATTTCACTTCATTTGAACAGAAACACTATTTCAACATTACTGGACTCAGAAAGCTGTAAACTGCCAATCTTGATCATTGAAGTTCTAACATTAGTTTTTGTGTATATAACTTCTAACACATTAAAAACTGTCTTACAGCATTGCAAAAAACATTTCATTTCATAAGACATAAGCTTGTTTCAGTTTGGCAAGATTTGCACTGAATACTCAATGAAACCGCATTCTCTATTAGAGAGAAAAGCTTTTGAGCAGATTTGGGCTTGATTTCACTTCATTTGAACAGAAACACTATTTCAACATTACTGGACTCAGAAAGCTGTAAACTGACAATCTTGATCATTGCAGTCCTAACATTAGTTTTTGTGCATATAACTTCTAACACATTAAAAACTGTCTTATAGCATTGCAGAAAACATTGTACTTCATAAGGCATAAGCTTGTTTCAGTTTGGCAAGATTTGCACTGAATATTGAATGAAACAGCTTTCTCTAATAGAGAGAAAAGCTTTTGAGCAGATTTGGGCTTGATTTCACTTCATTTGAACAGAAAAACTATTTCAACATTACTGGACTCAGAAAGCTGTAAACTGCCAATCTTGATCATTGAAGTTCTAACATTAGTTTTTGTGTATATAACTTCTAACACATTAAAAACTGTCTTACAGCATTGCAAAAAACATTTCATTTCATAAGACATAAGCTTGTTTCAGTTTGGCAAGATTTGCACTGAATACTCAATGAAACCGCATTCTCTATTAGAGAGAAAAGCTTTTGAGCAGATTTGGGCTTGATTTCACTTCATTTGAACAGAAACACTATTTCAGCATTACTGGACTCAGAAAGCTGTAAACTGACAATCTTGATCATTGAAGTCCTAACATAAGTTTTTGTGCATATAACTTCTAACACATTAAAAACTGTCTTACAGCATTGCAGAAAACATTGTACTTCATAAGGCATAAGCTTGTTTCAGTTTGGCAAGATTTGCACTGAATACTGAATGAAACAGCTTTATCTAATAGAGAGAAAAGCTTTTGAGCAGATTTGGGCTTGATTTCACTTCATTTCAACAGAAACACTATTTCAGCATTACTGGACTCAGAAAGCTGTAAACTGACAATCTTGATCATTGAAGTCCTAACATTAGTTTTTGTGCATATAACTTCTAACACATTAAAAACTGTCTTACAGCATTGCAAAAAACATTGTACTTCATAAGACATAAGCTTGTTTCAGTTTGGCAAGATTTGCACTGAATACTGAATGAAACAGCTTTATCTAATAGAGAGAAAAGCTTTTGAGCAGACTTGGGCTTGATTTCACTTCATTTCAACAGAAACACTATTTCAGCATTACTGGACTCAGAAAGCTGTAAACTGACAATCTTGATCATTGAAGTCCTAAACATTAGTTTTTGTGCATATAACTTCTAACACATTAAAATCTGTCTTACAGCATTGCAGAAAACATTGTACTTCATAAGGCATAAGCTTGTTTCAGTTTGGCAAGATTTGCACTGAATACTGAATGAAACAGCTTTATCTAATAGAGAGAAAAGCTTTTGAGCAGATTTGGGCTTGATTTCACTTCATTTCAACAGAAACACTATTTCAGCATTACTGGACTCAGAAAGCTGTAAACTGACAATCTTGATCATTGAAGTCCTAATATAAGTCTTTGTGCATATAACTTCTAACACATTAAAAGCTGTCTTACAGCATTGCAGAAAACATTGTACTTCATAAGACATAAGCTTGTTTCAGTTTGGCAAGATTTGCACTGAATACTGAATGAAACAGCTTTATCTAATAGAGAGAAAAGCTTTTGAGCAGATTTGGGCTTGATTTCACTTCATTTCAACAGAAACACTATTTAAGCATTACTGGACTCAGAAAGCTGTAAACTGACAATCTTGATCATTGAAGTCCTAACATTAGTTTTTGTGCATATAACTTCTAACACATTAAAAACTGTCTTACAGCATTGCAGAAAACATTGTACTTCATAAGACATAAGCTTGTTTCAGTTTGGCAAGATTTGCACTGAATACTGAATGAAACAGCTTTATCTAATAGAGAGAAAAGCTTTTGAGCAGACTTGGGCTTGATTTCACTTCATTTCAACAGAAACACTATTTCAGCATTACTGGACTCAGAAAGCTGTAAACTGACAATCTTGATCATTGAAGTCCTAAACATTAGTTTTTGTGCATATAACTTCTAACACATTAAAATCTGTCTTACAGCATTGCAGAAAACATTGTACTTCATAAGACATAAGCTTGTTTCAGTTTGGCAAGATTTGCACTGAATACTGAATGAAACAGCTTTATCTAATAGAGAGAAAAGCTTTTGAGCAGATTTGGGCTTGATTTCACTTCATTTCAACAGAAACACTATTTCAGCATTACTGGACTCAGAAAGCTGTAAACTGACAATCTTGATCATTGAAGTCCTAATATAAGTCTTTGTGCATATAACTTCTAACACATTAAAAGCTGTCTTACAGCATTGCAGAAAACATTGTACTTCATAAGACATAAGCTTGTTTCAGTTTGGCAAGATTTGCACTGAATACTGAATGAAACAGCTTTATCTAATAGAGAGAAAAGCTTTTGAGCAGATTTGGGCTTGATTTCACTTCATTTCAACAGAAACACTATTTAAGCATTACTGGACTCAGAAAGCTGTAAACTGACAATCTTGATCATTGAAGTCCTAACATAAGTCTTTGTGCATATAACTTCTAACACATTAAAAGCTGTCTTACAGCATTGCAGAAAACATTGTACTTCATAAGACATAAGCTTGTTTCAGTTTGGCAAGATTTGCACTGAATACTGAATGAAACAGCTTTATCTAATAGAGAGAAAAGCTTTTGAGCAGATTTGGGCTTGATTTCACTTCATTTCAACAGAAACACTATTTAAGCATTACTGGACTCAGAAAGCTGTAAACTGACAATCTTGATCATTGAAGTCCTAACATTAGTTTTTTGTGCATATAACTTCTAACACATTAAAAACTGTCTTACAGCATTGCAGAAAACATTGTACTTCATAAGACATAAGCTTGTTTCAGTTTGGCAAGATTTGCACTGAATACTGAATAAAACAGCTTTATCTAATAGAGAGAAAAGCTTTGAGCAGATTTGGGCTTGATTTCACTTCATTTGAACAGAAACACTATTTCAACATTACTGGACTCAGAAAGCTGTAAACTGACAATCTTGATCATTGCAGTCCTAACATTAGTTTTTGTGCATATAACTTCTAACACATTAAAAACTGTCTTATAGCATTGCAGAAAACATTGTACTTCATTAAGGCATAAGCTTGTTTCAGTTTGGCAAGATTTGCACTGAATATTGAATGAAACAGCTTTCTCTAATAGAGAGAAAAGCTTTTGAGCAGATTTGGGCTTGATTTCACTTCATTTGAACAGAAACACTATTTCAACATTACTGGACTCAGAAAGCTGTAAACTGCCAATCTTGATCATTGAAGTTCTAACATTAGTTTTTGTGTATATAACTTCTAACACATTAAAAACTGTCTTACAGCATTGCAAAAAACATTTCATTTCATAAGACATAAGCTTGTTTCAGTTTGGCAAGATTTGCACTGAATACTCAATGAAACCGCATTCTCTATTAGAGAGAAAAGCTTTTGAGCAGATTTGGGCTTGATTTCACTTCATTTCAACAGAAACACTATTTCAGCATTACTGGACTCAGAAAGCTGTAAACTGACAATCTTGATCATTGAAGTCCTAACATAAGTTTTTGTGCATATAACTTCTAACACATTAAAAACTGTCTTACAGCATTGCAGAAAACATTGTACTTCATAAGGCATAAGCTTGTTTCAGTTTGGCAAGATTTGCACTGAATACTGAATGAAACAGCTTTATCTAATAGAGAGAAAAGCTTTTGAGCAGATTTGGGCTTGATTTCACTTCATTTCAACAGAAACACTATTTCAGCATTACTGGACTCAGAAAGCTGTAAACTGACAATCTTGATCATTGAAGTCCTAACATTAGTTTTTGTGCATATAACTTCTAACACATTAAAAAACTGTCTTACAGCATTGCAAAAAACATTGTACTTCATAAGACATAAGCTTGTTTCAGTTTGGCAAGATTTGCACTGAATACTGAATGAAACAGCTTTATCTAATAGAGAGAAAAGCTTTTGAGCAGACTTGGGCTTGATTTCACTTCATTTCAACAGAAACACTATTTCAGCATTACTGGACTCAGAAAGCTGTAAACTGACAATCTTGATCATTGAAGTCCTAAACATTAGTTTTTGTGCATATAACTTCTAACACATTAAAATCTGTCTTACAGCATTGCAGAAAACATTGTACTTCATAAGGCATAAGCTTGTTTCAGTTTGGCAAGATTTGCACTGAATACTGAATGAAACAGCTTTATCTAATAGAGAGAAAAGCTTTTGAGCAGATTTGGGCTTGATTTCACTTCATTTCAACAGAAACACTATTTCAGCATTACTGGACTCAGAAAGCTGTAAACTGACAATCTTGATCATTGAAGTCCTAATATAAGTCTTTGTGCATATAACTTCTAACACATTAAAAGCTGTCTTACAGCATTGCAGAAAACATTGTACTTCATAAGACATAAGCTTGTTTCAGTTTGGCAAGATTTGCACTGAATACTGAATGAAACAGCTTTATCTAATAGAGAGAAAAGCTTTTGAGCAGATTTGGGCTTGATTTCACTTCATTTCAACAGAAACACTATTTAAGCATTACTGGACTCAGAAAGCTGTAAACTGACAATCTTGATCATTGAAGTCCTAACATTAGTTTTTGTGCATATAACTTCTAACACATTAAAAACTGTCTTACAGCATTGCAGAAAACATTTGTACTTCATAAGACATAAGCTTGTTTCAGTTTGGCAAGATTTGCACTGAATACTGAATGAAACAGCTTTATCTAATAGAGAGAAAAGCTTTTGAGCAGACTTGGGCTTGATTTCACTTCATTTCAACAGAAACACTATTTCAGCATTACTGGACTCAGAAAGCTGTAAACTGACAATCTTGATCATTGAAGTCCTAAACATTAGTTTTTGTGCATATAACTTCTAACACATTAAAATCTGTCTTACAGCATTGCAGAAAACATTGTACTTCATAAGACATAAGCTTGTTTCAGTTTGGCAAGATTTGCACTGAATACTGAATGAAACAGCTTTATCTAATAGAGAGAAAAGCTTTTGAGCAGATTTGGGCTTGATTTCACTTCATTTCAACAGAAACACTATTCAGCATTACTGGACTCAGAAAGCTGTAAACTGACAATCTTGATCATTGAAGTCCTAATATAAGTCTTTGTGCATATAACTTCTAACACATTAAAAGCTGTCTTACAGCATTGCAGAAAACATTGTACTTCATAAGACATAAGCTTGTTTCAGTTTGGCAAGATTTGCACTGAATACTGAATGAAACAGCTTTATCTAATAGAGAGAAAAGCTTTTGAGCAGATTTGGGCTTGATTTCACTTCATTTCAACAGAAACACTATTTAAGCATTACTGGACTCAGAAAGCTGTAAACTGACAATCTTGATCATTGAAGTCCTAACATAAGTCTTTGTGCATATAACTTCTAACACATTAAAAGCTGTCTTACAGCATTGCAGAAAACATTGTACTTCATAAGACATAAGCTTGTTTCAGTTTGGCAAGATTTGCACTGAATACTGAATGAAACAGCTTTATCTAATAGAGAGAAAAGCTTTTGAGCAGATTTGGGCTTGATTTCACTTCATTTCAACAGAAACACTATTTAAGCATTACTGGACTCAGAAAGCTGTAAACTGACAATCTTGATCATTGAAGTCCTAACATTAGTTTTTGTGCATATAACTTCTAACACATTAAAAACTGTCTTACAGCATTGCAGAAAACATTGTACTTCATAAGACATAAGCTTGTTTCAGTTTGGCAAGATTTGCACTGAATACTGAATAAAACAGCTTTATCTAATAGAGAGAAAAGCTTTTGAGCAGATTTGGGCTTGATTTCACTTCATTTGAACAGAAACACTATTTCAACATTACTGGACTCAGAAAGCTGTAAACTGACAATCTTGATCATTGCAGTCCTAACATTAGTTTTTGTGCATATAACTTCTAACACATTAAAAACTGTCTTATAGCATTGCAGAAAACATTGTACTTCATAAGGCATAAGCTTGTTTCAGTTTGGCAAGATTTGCACTGAATATTGAATGAAACAGCTTTCTCTAATAGAGAGAAAAGCTTTTGAGCAGATTTGGGCTTGATTTCACTTCATTTGAACAGAAACACTATTTCAACATTACTGGACTCAGAAAGCTGTAAACTGCCAATCTTGATCATTGAAGTTCTAACATTAGTTTTTGTGTATATAACTTCTAACACATTAAAAACTGTCTTACAGCATTGCAAAAAACATTTCATTTCATAAGACATAAGCTTGTTTCAGTTTGGCAAGATTTTGCACTGAATACTCAATGAAACCGCATTCTCTATTAGAGAGAAAAGCTTTTGAGCAGATTTGGGCTTGATTTCACTTCATTTCAACAGAAACACTATTTCAGCATTACTGGACTCAGAAAGCTGTAAACTGACAATCTTGATCATTGAAGTCCTAACATAAGTTTTTGTGCATATAACTTCTAACACATTAAAAACTGTCTTACAGCATTGCAGAAAACATTGTACTTCATAAGGCATAAGCTTGTTTCAGTTTGGCAAGATTTTGCACTGAATACTGAATGAAACAGCTTTATCTAATAGAGAGAAAAGCTTTTGAGCAGATTTGGGCTTGATTTCACTTCATTTCAACAGAAACACTATTTCAGCATTACTGGACTCAGAAAGCTGTAAACTGACAATCTTGATCATTGAAGTCCTAAATAAGGTTTTTGTGCATATAACTTCTAACACATTAAAAACTGTCTTACAGCATTGCAGAAAACATTGTACTTCATAAGACATAAGCTTGTTTCAGTTTGGCAAGATTTGCACTGAATACTGAATGAAACAGCTTTATCTAATAGAGAGAAAAGCTTTTGAGCAGATTTGGGCTTGATTTCACTTCATTTCAACAGAAACACTATTTAAGCATTACTGGACTCAGAAAGCTGTAAACTGACAATCTTGATCATTGAAGTCCTAACATTAGTTTTTGTGCATATAACTTCTAACACATTAAAAACTGTCTTACAGCATTGCAGAAAACATTGTACTTCATAAGACATAAGCTTGTTTCAGTTTGGCAAGATTTGCACTGAATACTGAATGAAACAGCTTTATCTAATAGAGAGAAAAGCTTTTGAGCAGATTTGGGCTTGATTTCACTTCATTTCAACAGAAACACTATTTCAGCATTACTGGACTCAGAAAGCTGTAAACTGACAATCTTGATCATTGAAGTCCTTACATAAGTTTTTTGCATATAACTTCTAACACATTAAAAACTGTCTTACAGCATTGCAGAAAACATTGTACTTCATAAGGCATAAGCTTGTTTCAGTTTGGCAAGATTTGCACTGAATACTGAATGAAACAGCTTTATCTAATAGAGAGAAAAGCTTTTGAGCAGATTTGGGCTTGATTTCACTTCATTTCAACAGAAACACTATTTCAGCATTACTGGACTCAGAAAGCTGTAAACTGACAATCTTGATCATTGAAGTCCTAACATAAGTTTTTGTGCATATAACTTCTAACACATTAAAAGCTGTCTTACAGCATTGCAGAAAACATTGTACTCATAAGACATAAGCTTGTTTCAGTTTGGCAAGATTTGCTCTGAATACTGAATGAAACAGCTTTATCTAATAGAGAGAAAAGCTTTTGAGCAGATTTGGGCTTGATTTCACTTCATTTCAACAGAAACACTATTTAAGCATTACTGGACTCAGAAAGCTGTAAACTGACAATCTTGATCATTGAAGTCCTAACATTAGTTTTTGTGCATATAACTTCTAACACATTAAAAACTGTCTTACAGCATTGCAGAAAACATTGTACTTCATAAGACATAAGCTTGTTTCAGTTTGGCAAGATTTGCACTGAATACTGAATGAAACAGCTTTATCTAATAGAGAGAAAAGCTTTTGAGCAGATTTGGGCTTGATTTCACTTCATTTCAACAGAAACACTATTTCAGCATTACTGGACTCAGAAAGCTGTAAACTGACAATCTTGATCATTGAAGTCCTAACATAAGTTTTTTGTGCATATAACTTCTAACACATTAAAAACTGTCTTACAGCATTGCAGAAAACATTGTACTTCATAAGACATAAGCTTGTTTCAGTTTGGCAAGATTTGCACTGAATACTGAATGAAACAGCTTTATCTAATAGAGAGAAAAGCTTTTGAGCAGATTTGGGCTTGATTTCACTTCATTTCAACAGAAACACTATTTCAGCATTACTGGACTCAGAAAGCTGTAAACTGACAATCTTGATCATTGAAGTCCTAACATTAGTTTTTTGTGCATATAACTTCTAACACATTAAAAACTGTCTTACAGCATTGCAGAAAACATTGTACTTCATAAGACATAAGCTTGTTTCAGTTTGGCAAGATTTGCACTGAATACTGAATGAAACAGCTTTATCTAATAGAGAGAAAAGCTTTTGAGCAGATTTGGGCTTGATTTCACTTCATTTCAACAGAAACACTATTTCAGCATTACTGGACTCAGAAAGCTGTAAACTGACAATCTTGATCATTGAAGTCCTAACATAAGTTTTTGTGAATATAACTTCTAACACATTAAAAACTGTCTTACAGCATTGCAGAAAACATTGTACTTCATAAGGCATAAGCTTGTTTCAGTTTGGCAAGATTTGCACTGAATATTGAATGAAACAGCTTTCTCTAATAGAGAGAAAAGCTTTTGAGCAGATTTGGGCTTGATTTCACTTCATTTCAACAGAAACACTATTTCAGCATTACTGGACTCAGAAAGCTGTAAACTGACAATCTTGATCATTGAAGTCCTAACATAAGATTTTGTGCATATAACTTCTAACACATTAAAAACTGTCTTACAGCATTGCAGAAAACATTGTACTTCATAAGACATAAGCTTGTTTCAGTTTGGCAAGATTTGCACTGAATATTGAATGAAACAGCTTTCTCTAATAGAGAGAAAAGCTTTTGAGCAGATTTGGGCTTGATTTCACTTCATTTGAACAGAAACACTATTTCAACATTACTGGACTCAGAAAGCTGTAAACTGACAATCTTGATCATTGAAGTCCTAAACATTAGTTTTTGTGCATATAACTTCTAACACATTAAAATCTGTCTTACAGCATTGCAGAAAACATTGTACTTCATAAGACATAAGCTTGTTTCAGTTTGGCAAGATTTGCACTGAATACTGAATGAAAACAGCTTTATCTAATAGAGAGAAAAGCTTTTGAGCAGATTTGGGCTTGATTTCACTTCATTTCAACAGAAACACTATTTCAGCATTACTGGACTCAGAAAGCTGTAAACTGACAATCTTGATCATTGAAGTCCTAATATAAGTCTTTGTGCATATAACTTCTAACACATTAAAAAGCTGTCTTACAGCATTGCAGAAAACATTGTACTTCATAAGACATAAGCTTGTTTCAGTTTGGCAAGATTGCACTGAATACTGAATGAAACAGCTTTATCTAATAGAGAGAAAAGCTTTTGAGCAGATTTGGGCTTGATTTCACTTCATTTCAACAGAAACACTATTTAAGCATTACTGGACTCAGAAAGCTGTAAACTGACAATCTTGATCATTGGAAGTCCTAACATTAGTTTTTGTGCATATAACTTCTAACACATTAAAAACTGTCTTACAGCATTGCAAAAAACATTGTACTTCATAAGACATAAGCTTGTTTCAGTTTGGCAAGATTTGCACTGAATACTGAATGAAACAGCTTTATCTAATAGAGAGAAAAGCTTTTGAGCAGACTTGGACTTGATTTCACTTCATTTCAACAGAAACACTATTTCAGCATTACTGGACTCAGAAAGCTGTAAACTGACAATCTTGATCATTGAAGTCCTAAACATTAGTTTTTGTGCATATAACTTCTAACACATTAAAATCTGTCTTACAGCATTGCAGAAAACATTGTACTTCATAAGGCATAAGCTTGTTTCAGTTTGGCAAGATTTGCACTGAATACTGAATGAAACAGCTTTATCTAATAGAGAGAAAAGCTTTTGAGCAGATTTGGGCTTGATTTCACTTCATTTCAACAGAAACACTATTTCAGCATTACTGGACTCAGAAAGCTGTAAACTGACAATCTTGATCATTGAAGTCCTAACATAAGTTTTTGTGAATATAACTTCTAACACATTAAAAACTGTCTTACAGCATTGCAGAAAACATTGTACTTCATAAGGCATAAGCTTGTTTCAGTTTGGCAAGATTTGCACTGAATATTGAATGAAACAGCTTTCTCTAATAGAGAGAAAAGCTTTTGAGCAGATTTGGGCTTGATTTCACTTCATTTCAACAGAAACACTATTTCAGCATTACTGGACTCAGAAAGCTGTAAACTGACAATCTTGATCATTGAAGTCCTAACATAAGATTTTGTGCATATAACTTCTAACACATTAAAAACTGTCTTACAGCATTGCAGAAAACATTGTACTTCATAAGACATAAGCTTGTTTCAGTTTGGCAAGATTTGCACTGAATATTGAATGAAACAGCTTTCTCTAATAGAGAGAAAAGCTTTTGAGCAGATTTGGGCTTGATTTTCACTTCATTTGAACAGAAACACTATTTCAACATTACTGGACTCAGAAAGCTGTAAACTGACAATCTTGATCATTGAAGTCCTAAACATTAGTTTTTGTGCATATAACTTCTAACACATTAAAATCTGTCTTACAGCATTGCAGAAAACATTGTACTTCATAAGACATAAGCTTGTTTCAGTTTGGCAAGATTTGCACTGAATACTGAATGAAACAGCTTTATCTAATAGAGAGAAAAGCTTTTGAGCAGATTTGGGCTTGATTTCACTTCATTTCAACAGAAACACTATTTCAGCATTACTGGACTCAGAAAGCTGTAAACTGACAATCTTGATCATTGAAGTCCTAATATAAGTCTTTGTGCATATAACTTCTAACACATTAAAAGCTGTCTTACAGCATTGCAGAAAACATTGTACTTCATAAGACAAAAGCTTGTTTCAGTTTGGCAAGATTTGCACTGAATACTGAATGAAACAGCTTTATCTAATAGAGAGAAAAGCTTTTGAGCAGATTTGGGCTTGATTTCACTTCATTTCAACAGAAACACTATTTAAGCATTACTGGACTCAGAAAGCTGTAAACTGACAATCTTGATCATTGAAGTCCTAACATTAGTTTTTGTGCATATAACTTCTAACACATTAAAAACTGTCTTACAGCATTGCAAAAAACATTGTACTTCATAAGACATAAGCTTGTTTCAGTTTGGCAAGATTTGCACTGAATACTGAATGAAACAGCTTTATCTAATAGAGAGAAAAGCTTTTGAGCAGACTTGGACTTGATTTCACTTCATTTCAACAGAAACACTATTTCAGCATTACTGGACTCAGAAAGCTGTAAACTGACAATCTTGATCATTGAAGTCCTAACATTAGTTTTTGTGCATATAACTTCTAACACATTAAAATCTGTCTTACAGCATTGCAGAAAACATTGTACTTCATAAGGCATAAGCTTGTTTCAGTTTGGCAAGATTTGCACTGAATACTGAATGAAACAGCTTTATCTAATAGAGAGAAAAGCTTTTCAGCAGATTTGGGCTTGATTTCACTTCATTTGAACAGAAACACTATTTCAACATTACTGGACTCAGAAAGCTGTAAACTGACAATCTTGATCATTGCAGTCCTAACATTAGTTTTTGTGTATATAACTTCTAACACATTAAAAACTGTCTTACAGCATTGCAAAAAACATTTCATTTCATAAGACATAAGCTTGTTTCAGTTTGGCAAGATTTGCACTGAATACTCAATGAAACCGCATTCTCTATTAGAGAGAAAAGCTTTTGAGCAGATTTGGGCTTGATTTCACTTCATTTGAACAGAAACACTATTTCAACATTACTGGACTCAGAAAGCTGTAAACTGCCAATCTTGATCATTGAAGTTCTAACATTAGTTTTTGTGTATATAACTTCTAACACATTAAAAACTGTCTTACAGCATTGAAAAAAACATTTCATTTCATAAGACATAAGCTTGTTTCAGTTTGGCAAGATTTGCACTGAATACTCAATGAAACCGCATTCTCTATTAGAGAGAAAAGCTTTTGAGCAGATTTGGGCTTGATTTCACTTCATTTGAACAGAAACACTATTTCAGCATTACTGGACTCAGAAAGCTGTAAACTGACAATCTTGATCATTGAAGTCCTAACATAAGTTTTTGTGCATATAACTTCTAACACATTAAAAACTGTCTTACAGCATTGCAGAAAACATTGTACTTCATAGGCATAAGCTTGTTTCAGTTTGGCAAGATTTGCACTGAATACTGAATGAAACAGCTTTATCTAATAGAGAGAAAAGCTTTTGAGCAGATTTGGGCTTGATTTCACTTCATTTCAACAGAAACACTATTTCAGCATTACTGGACTCAGAAAGCTGTAAACTGACAATCTTGATCATTGAAGTCCTAACATTAGTTTTTTGTGCATATAACTTCTAACACATTAAAAACTGTCTTACAGCATTGCAAAAAACATTGTACTTCATAAGACATAAGCTTGTTTCAGTTTGGCAAGATTTGCACTGAATACTGAATGAAACAGCTTTATCTAATAGAGAGAAAAGCTTTTGAGCAGACTTGGGCTTGATTTCACTTCATTTCAACAGAAACACTATTTCAGCATTACTGGACTCAGAAAGCTGTAAACTGACAATCTTGATCATTGAAGTCCTAAACATTAGTTTTTGTGCATATAACTTCTAACACATTAAAATCTGTCTTACAGCATTGCAGAAAACATTGTACTTCATAAGGCATAAGCTTGTTTCAGTTTGGCAAGATTTGCACTGAATACTGAATGAAACAGCTTTATCTAATAGAGAGAAAAGCTTTTGAGCAGATTTGGGCTTGATTTCACTTCATTTCAACAGAAACACTATTTCAGCATTACTGGACTCAGAAAGCTGGTAAACTGACAATCTTGATCATTGAAGTCCTAATATAAGTCTTTGTGCATATAACTTCTAACACATTAAAAGCTGTCTTACAGCATTGCAGAAAACATTGTACTTCATAAGACATAAGCTTGTTTCAGTTTGGCAAGATTTGCACTGAATACTGAATGAAACAGCTTTATCTAATAGAGAGAAAAGCTTTTGAGCAGATTTGGGCTTGATTTCACTTCATTTCAACAGAAACACTATTTAAGCATTACTGGACTCAGAAAGCTGTAAAACTGACAATCTTGATCATTGAAGTCCTAACATTAGTTTTTGTGCATATAACTTCTAACACATTAAAAACTGTCTTACAGCATTGCAGAAAACATTGTACTTCATAAGACATAAGCTTGTTTCAGTTTGGCAAGATTTGCACTGAATACTGAATGAAACAGCTTTATCTAATAGAGAGAAAAGCTTTTGAGCAGACTTGGGCTTGATTTCACTTCATTTCAACAGAAACACTATTTCAGCATTACTGGACTCAGAAAGCTGTAAACTGACAATCTTGATCATTGAAGTCCTAAACATTAGTTTTTGTGCATATAACTTCTAACACTTAAAATCTGTCTTACAGCATTGCAGAAAACATTGTACTTCATAAGACATAAGCTTGTTTCAGTTTGGCAAGATTTGCACTGAATACTGAATGAAACAGCTTTATCTAATAGAGAGAAAAGCTTTTGAGCAGATTTGGCTTGATTTCACTTCATTTCAACAGAAACACTATTTCAGCATTACTGGACTCAGAAAGCTGTAAACTGACAATCTTGATCATTGAAGTCCTAATATAAGTCTTTGTGCATATAACTTCTAACACATTAAAAGCTGTCTTACAGCATTGCAGAAAACATTGTACTTCATAAGACATAAGCTTGTTTCAGTTTGGCAAGATTTGCACTGAATACTGAATGAAACAGCTTTATCTAATAGAGAGAAAAGCTTTTGAGCAGATTTGGGCTTGATTTCACTTCATTTCAACAGAAAACACTATTTAAGCATTACTGGACTCAGAAAGCTGTAAACTGACAATCTTGATCATTGAAGTCCTAATATAAGTCTTTGTGCATATAACTTCTAACACATTAAAAGCTGTCTTACAGCATTGCAGAAAC